>NC_073379.1:97064238-97364238 GCF_028641065.1 Leucoraja erinaceus | reverse complement strand
ACACTCTGAATTTCCTCAATTGCCTGAGGTGGTAAAGGCGCTGCCTTGCCTTGCTCACCAGTGCGGCAGCGTGTGATGTCCATGTCTGAGATGTGGACTCCCAGGTATTTAAAACAGCTCACCCTATCCACAGTATCCCCATTTATCTTCAATGGTGTGTACGTCCTCGGATGATGTGCCCTCCTAAAGTCCACGATCAGCTCCTTAGTTTTTTTTAACATTCAAGAGGAGGCTGTTGTCCTGACACCAGAGTACCAGATCAGCCACCTCCTCCCGGTAGGCCTTGTCATTATTTTTGGTGATTAGGCCCACCACCACAGTGTCATCAGCAAACTTGATTATAGAGTTGGAGCTGAACCTAGCCACACAGTCATGTGTGTACATGGAGTGCAGTAGGGGGCTGAGGACGCAACCCTGGGGGGATTCTGTGCTCAGGGTGAGGGACTTCGATGTATTTCCTCCCATCTTGACTACCTGGGGCCTGGCAGTGAGAAAGTCCAGGACCCAGGCACACGGGGGGTGTTGAGCCCTAATTCCAGCAGCTTCTCAGCAACTCTGGTGGGAACTATCGTGTTGAGGGCTGAACTGAAGTCTATGAACAGCATCCTCACATAGCCCCTCTTCTGGCTGTCAAGGTGAGAGAGAGCAGTGTGCAGAACCTGGAAGACCGCATCGTCCGTGGATCTGTTCGGACGGTATGCGAATTGTAGCGGGTCCATGTTGCGAGGGAGGAAGGCGCAGATGTGTTTCTTGTATAAGAGTAAAGAGGTTCTTCTGCAGTTGTATAGGGCTCTGGTGAGACCACATCTGGAGTATTGTGTACAGTTTTGGTCTCTTAATTTGAGGAAGGACATCCTCGTGATTGAGGCAGTCCAGCGTAGGTTCACGAGATTGATCCCTGGAATGGCGGGACTGTCATATGAGGAAAGATTGAAAAGACTAGGCTTGTATTCACTGGAGTTTAGAAGGATGAGGGGATATCTTATAGAAACATATAAAATTATAAAAGGACTGGCAAGCTAGATGCAGGAAAAATGTTCCCTATGTTGGGCGAGTCCAGAACCAGGGGCCACAGTCTTAGAATAAAGGGGAAACCATTGATGACTGAGGTGAGAAAAAACTTTTTCACTCAGAGAGTTGTGAATTTGTGGAATTCCCTGCCACAGAGGGCAGTGGAGGCCAAGTCACTGGTTGGATTTAAGAGAGAGTTAGATAGAGCTCTAGTGGTGGAATCAAGGGATATGGGGAGAAGGCAGGCACGGGTTATTGATTGGGGGCGATCAGCCCTGATCACAATGAATTACGGTGCTGGCTCGAAGGGCCGAATGGCCTCCTCCTGCACCTATTTTCTATGTTTCTATGTTTTGATCAGATAAGTATTTGGAAATTATTGAGTGACATATTTCCCTAGTACTCAGCCCAGAGACTTGTTTGACAGCTTTTTGAATGTTTGCATAAGAAACTGTGGAACCATGCTGACTTACTATGTATATTACCAAAAGTCTGATATTGACCACTTCCTGTTGTTGTGTATATTGATTTTAGAGAAAAAACGCTGCCACTTATGGCTGTGATTTTTGGCTATCTTATTCAGATGCCCCCTCCGCTGTGCAGGACAAGATGATTTTTCCCCATTGATGACACATAAAAGAGTTATTAGTGTTTTAAAAAATGTTGAGATTCTCTCTCCTGAAGGCCCTTTCCGGAGGGACTATAAAACATGGAAGTGTTGAGTGCCTCAGTCAGTGTCTGCATGATGGGGGAGCGAGAGGGTCACGTCTCTCAGTCCGAGCTGTGAGTGACACTGAACACGAATGTCTACTAAACTGTGAGTGGTTTTACTGACCTGTCAGTGCCCTTAATGTGGTTTGAAAATATAGTTTGGAAATGCTAAAGCTGTGTTGCCTTTGGTTTGGAAATGCTTTAGCTGTGTACCTTTGGTTTGGAAATGCAAAACTGTGTTGCCTTTGGTTTGGAAATGCAAAACTGTGTTGCCTTTGGTTTGGAAATGCTAAAGCTGTGTTGCCTGATTAAAGTTGCCGTGCCTAATTAAAATTGCCTTGCCTAATTAAAGTTGCCTTGCCTTCTATAAAAAGTCTAATCTTGACCTCTTACTGTTTGCGCTGTATATTGATTTTAGAAAAAAATGTTGGCCATCTTACTCGGAGTTCCCCTCCGCTCATTAGGTGCCGAGGATTATTCCCATCGATGAAAAATAAAACAGTTATTAGTGTTTTAAAAAATGTTGAGATTCTCTTTCCTGTCAATCATACCATGAAGGCCACGTCCCTTCTGGTGGGAGGGGCGAGGGACTATAAAACCCAGAAGTGTGCGAGTGGCTCAGTCTCTGCAAGATGGAGGAGGGAGAGGTCATGACTCGCTGCTTTAGTGGTCGTGCACCCTGCTTGAAATTGTATGAAACTGCACTTGAATTTGGTGGCCTTGCACCCTGCTTGAAATGGAATTCCAAGGAATAGCCGTGAGTAAACTGCCAGCCCACCAGCCGTGAGTGAGTGAGCTGCCAGCACAACAGGCTTGAGTGACTGAGCCGCCAGTCCAAGAATCTATTCAGCCCCCAATGTCCCTCTGGAAACCAGTTCCGCCCACAGCACCCATACTAGCGCTCCAGAAAGCCCCACCACCCCCACTGGCCACTAATATTGGAATTGGTGGAGAGGTGGAATTTTGCAGTGGGGGACCAGACCTCCCGTGTGATGCTGGGACCTAACGGGTCCCACTTAGTCTAGTTTATAAATAAAACTAGAGACTGGAAAAAGTTTCTCCTACACATGATGCTTTGTATATCACAGGTTATGTGCAGCATTCCTTTCCCAAAACTCTGGGAAAAATAAACAAAAAAACTAATTCAGAAGGGGAAATTATTAGAGACATTCCTTTGATTGCCCTCTCCCAAAGATTCTGTGCTGAAAGTTTAGTGTAGCTGCAACCATCTGTAAGAAATTATCTCGGCTCCAGATTGAAATGAATCTAAATGCAACTCCAGGGAATTCCAGCTATAAGCTATCACCAGAAATCTATTCCAAAAGGTTGGATTCCTCTGAAAAATGAACCACATTGTGACAGTAAGCCTGAAGTTGGACGTACATCGAATAATTGGGGCACTGATCTTCAGTGAAAATGTCAACAATAATGGAGGTTGGCATCTGAATGCACACATGCAACTCAACTACTCATTACAATTTCACCTGCACATACCTTTGGACAAACATATTCCTGAGCTGCATTCTTTTCTATTAACAGTTATAGCTTTTATAAATACATAATCTTGGTATTCCTCGAGAGATTTTATTGCTCTTAATAGGTTTTTGGTCTCCCTTCTAATAGATATGCAAAACTCTAAGATTGACATATGATCTACTATGTGGCATTTTTCAAAGGAATGAATTCCTCCAATATCCTCATACACTCTTCCCCACTAGTCTTGTTTCATTCAACATGTCTAAATTGTGATCCTGATCTTACATACCTATTAAATTGAGAAAAAAAATGTCAGTTCTAATTCTAGTTCTATTTTTCTTCTATGCTTTTCTAATGAGTTCCACCACTTTTGGGTTCAAATTAGAACTTATGTTGGTCCCATCAAGTTGGTATTGAATCTAATGGCTTTCCTCTCCTGATTTTTCAGAGCCTCTATCACTTGCCAGATGAGATTAAAATGGACTGATTTGTAAATGTCATTTGAAAGGAGCACAGTGGTGAGTTAGTCGAGCCACTGTTTGCAACTCAACCTTAGTCCCCTGTGCTGAATGAGTTTGCATGTTCTCTCTGTGACTGTTAGAAGGTTAAATGTACCACTGTAAATGTGCCACTGTAATTTGTGATTTTTTGTGATAGTGGCCTAATCTGGAGTAAACGGGTAGGAATTATGTTAATATAAACAGCATTAGCGTAAATGGTTAGGGTGGATTTGGCGGGCCAAAGGTCCTATTTCTGTGCTATGTGACTGTGACAAAATGGTCTGCTTTGAAGTGAATAAGTGATGCCAATGCCCTCAGAGTAATTTGTGTTTTGCAATTTAGTAAGATATTAAAAACTGATTCGGAACGTAGAATTGTTGCTCACTTTCTATCAAAGCATTAAAGTCTGAAAAGGATAATCAAATCAATTTATTGGGGATGGGAGCATCATTCGAAAGACCCGTATTTATTGCCTATCTCTAATTAACTGTAACAGTGTAGTGGTGAACTGCCTTCAACTGTTGTCGTTCCAGCAAATGGTGCTGTTGGACAGGTAGTTACAGAATTTCATGCTCACTATATTGAAGAAATTGTAGATATTATGATGTGTGAATGCATTGCTAATGTTCTGATGACTGAGGCCTAAGCACTTGTGTGTTCATCAAATTAACAACAACAAATAGTAATACGTTCCTTATTCTGCAAATAAGATGCTGCGTACTTCCTGGCGTAATGGTCCTCACTTCCTGACTATAATTGCACGATATACGCATGTTTTATCATATTCTCAAGTTGTTTATCTAGAATAATGTGATGTACGATGACTGTACTATTACTCATTCACATATCCATTTGAGCTGGTTGCTATACATCTGTGTTACATTTGTAAAATTCAAAAATAGCTAAAATTGCAAATTAATTTCATATTAATGGCATACATATGCATCATCTGTTATTGAGAATATATGGATGCTGAGTTGGTTGGAGTTTTACCTATGATGTGGAATGCGTATTTAAATATGTTTTATTTCTCCTGTCATGTTGTTAATGGTGATAGTGCAAGCAGCAGCAACATCCCAAAATATGTTGTATGCATCACAATATTTAGTTGGTGTGCAAACCTGAATTAATCCAGCATTGCCATTGTGGGGAAAAGGGAGGAGGAGGAAGAGGAGGAGCCCAAGGGCTAGGGAGGGTTGGGAAGGGGATGAGAGAGCAAGGGCTAACAGAATTGTGAGAATTCAATGTTCATGCCACCAGGATGCAGACTCCCCAAGCAGAATATGAGGTGCTGTTGCTCCAATTTACGGTGGGCCATGGAGGAAGCCCAGGACAGAGAGGTCGGATACGGAATGGGAGGGGGAGGGGCAGTTGAAGTGCTGAGCCACCGGGAGGTCAGGTTGGTTAAAAACCCTTCCAAAGGTGATGTAGAGGAGACATAACATTTTCTGCAACTAAAGTGGTCCAGCAGGAACAACTATTTTTCTAGGTTTTTTCAAATTGGTGCAGAGAATACAATACAATACAATTTATTTGTTGTCATTTGAACCCAGAGGTTCAAACGAAATTTGGTTTCTGCAGTCATACAAACAAGAAGAAGAACCAAGACACAACACAATTTACACGGACATCCATCACAGTGAATCTCCTCCTCACTGTGATGGAAGGCAAAGTCTTATCTCTCCCCGTGCACTCCTCATTCTCCTCCCGATGTCAGAGTCCAAGCCCCCGGCGGGCGATGGTAAATAAGTCCCGCGGCAATTATAAAGCCGCGCCGGGTGATGCAAGGCCGCGCTCCGGGTCTTGGTGTTGGAGCCCCCGGCGTGCGCTAACAAGTCCCGCGGCCATTTAAAGCCGCGCCGGGCGATGTAAGGCCCCGCTCCAGGTCATCCTCAACCCCGCAACTCGGGCGGGAGAAGTCGCCATTGCGGAAGCCCCGAAAAGCGGTCTCCCAGCAGGGACCCGCGGGCTCCCGGTGTCACCGTCCACCGGGCCGGCGGCTGGAGCCCCCGAATCTCCTGGGTCGGGCCGCAGCAGCGCGCCACCTCCCGCTCCGAACTCGGCCAGCTCCACGATGGTGGGTAAATCAGCAGCTCCGCGACTGGAGCCCCAGGTCGTTCCGGTTGGAGGTCGCTCCACGGTGCTAGGTCCCAACGACAACGGAGACCCGACAGAGAAAAGGTCGGGTTCTCCGTGCAGGGGAAAGATTTTAAAAAGTTTCCCCACCCACCTCCCGCCCCCCACACACATACCCAGTTTTAAAAAAAACCAAAAAAACTACATACAAACGAGACAAAAAAAAAAAACAACAGACGGACTGCAGAGGCCGCTGCAACATGAGTCGTGCCGCCCACTCCACTTTTATGTCGTAATATCTTGAGGTTTTTAGGACACTGCTACATTTGGGAAATCAAAGAAGCTGTTTTAGAGAAAGAGCAAAGAGACGGTGCATGCCCGGCATTTGCTAGGATTGTGGGCTTTCTCATGCAGCAGGGAGGCAGGCTCGGAAGGAACTGCAGATACAGGTTTACACCGAAGATAGATACAAAATGCCGGAGTAACTCAGGCAGCATCTCTGGATCCTTCTGCCAGCATTACTCCAGCATTTTGTGTCTATCTTAGGCATTGATTGAATCCATATTGGTCTTTGTGAACAAAATAAGAATCCTGAAATATTTCACAACCACAAGGACTTGTATTCTCCGAATGTGCAGCTGGTCTACACCCACATATATGGAAGATTGTGATAACCAAGGGCAATCAGGAGTTAATTTTGTGCCAGACCACTGTGCCTCTCTCTGATCAATCATGTGAAGCTGGGCTAGCTCTATGGAGAAAAGTATTATCCTTTTACTGCCACTCCGTAGCCTGTGCATTTCATGTGTTCACATTAAGCAGACAATGATACTCTTAAGACATTTTAATAGGCTAGGATTATCATTTGATAACATTTTTCGAGAACGCCTTCTGACTGCCTGAGTACCTTCAACATTTCAGTGTTTCAGCATACTGAATGTTTTTCTTTACCACATATTTTGATCCCTGCACAATTCTTTAATAAAACTTTCCTCCCATTAAAAGCCCTTTACCACCCACACAAAGCATTTTAATTTATTTTTACTTTGCAGTGTTTTACCTGCATGTACAGTGCCCTCCATAATGTTTGGGACAAAGACCCATCATTTATTTATTTGCCTGTACTCCACAATTTGAGATTTGTAATAGAAAAAAATCACTTATGGTTAAAGTGCACGTTGGATTTTAATAAAGGCCATTTTTATGCATTTTGGTTTCACCATGTAGAAATTACAGCAGTGTTTATACATAGTCTCCCCCCCCCCCATTTCAGCCAATCAGTAAATTTTCCTTTTAACAGTTTGTGAATATGTTTTTGACTAAGTTTAATCTTGCAAATATTATAAGTTTAGTTAAGTCCTAATAACATAGAAACATAGAAAATAGGTGCAGGAGTAGGCCATTCGGCCCTTCGAGCCTACACCACCATTCAATATGATCATGGCTGATCATCCAACTCAGTATCCTGTACCTGCCTTTTCTCCATATCACCTGATTCCTTTAGCCACAAGGGCCACATCTAACTCCCTCTTAAATATAACCAATGAACTGGCCTCAACTATATTCTGTGGCAGAGAATTCCAGAGATTCACCACTCTCTGTGAAAAATGTTTTTCTCATCTCGGTCCTAAAAGATTTCCCCCTTATCCTTAAACTGTGACCCCTTGTTCTGGACTTCACCAACATCGGGAACTTGGATAACCAGGATGCTCTAATAAGTATAAATGTAAGCATTATTTCCAGTGATTATGTGAAGTACAGTTGAGACTTTAGGTGCTTGCTGGATACTGATTTGTTCCATTGGGTCTTTGTAGCCTGTCATACCATTCAGTAACTCGGTCTTGGGGCTGAGCTATATCTCAGCTCCATTAACTTGCATTTGGTTCACATCCCTTGATAGCCCAAAAATCCATTGATTGTGTTCTCCGCCATTTCCATTGACTGCATCCACAGCCTTGGTGGGGGTTCAGATTTCTTGCACTCTTTGTGCTAATGATTGGTTTGTGATTTTACTTCTGACTAATCTGTCTACAATTTTATGGTTGTGCTCTTGCATGTTCAATTTCTCCACCAGAACAGAAAAATCTAAAAAAACTCTTTTGGTGCAACTCTAAACGCCCTGTTAAGTTTAATCGGCCATCAAATCTTGCACTCAAATGAGAGTAGGCCAATTTAATGCGGTTTGTTCAGAAAGCTTAGCCGTTAACCACAGGACTCACTTTAATCAAACTGCACTGCATCTTGCCGTCCTGTATGCCTTTCCTGAGAGAAAATGTCCAGACTGAACACTACTTCAGAGAGTGTTGTAAAATACGATATACAAAAATTCATAATCTCTTTTACTCCTCGTATGATTTAAAAAAAAACTGATTTTAGAACTTGTCCACTTTTTAAAAATAATTTGCGGACATGGAAGTTTGGAGATCTCTTGGATCTCCTGTCTTTCAGTGACATCATGGCTAATTTGCAAACTAATTCCAATTTACCTGCCGCTCTTAACTCCTATGGTTATCTGAAATCCAAAAATGTTAGATTAAAAATGAACAATTGATTTGACAATGATTATTATTGACAAGAATTCCAATCAAACTACCTTGGAACTCTCTAAATTCAAGGAATTCTTGCATGAGTTTGTTCTCCCCATATAATTTAAATAATTGAGCATTTATTGCCCTAGTTCCTGTTTTTTTCCATTCAGAAATCGCGTCCATCTTGCATCCACATTGAATATCTGGAATTCATCACATTGAACACCATTTACAGGAAGGAACTGCAGATAGAAACATAGAAAATAGGTGCAGGAGTAGGCCATTCGGCCCTTCGAGCCTGCATCGCCATTCAATATGATCATGGCTGATCATCCAACTCAGTATCCTGTACCTGCCTTCTCTCCATACCCCCTGATCCCTTTAGCCACAAGGGCTACATCTAACTCCCTGTTAAATATAGCAATGTTGGTTTAATGTTATTATGTGTGAAATGTTTTACGTTTCATGTGCGATGCTCCGGTATTCCCTGGGAAACATCTTCTCATTTTGCACTGTGCAACTGTTGCTTTGCAAGATGACAATAAAGGTTGATTTGATTTGATTAAACCTAAGATAGAGGCAAAAAGCTGGAGTAACAACAGGTCAGGCAGCATCTCTGGAGAATAGGAATAGGTGACGTTTTAGGTTGAGACCCTTCTTCAGACTGAGTCATGGGAAAGGGAAACGAGAGATATAGACGGTCACAATGAGATTCAGAACAAATGAATGAAAGATATGCAAAAAAGTAAGGTCAAGGAAACAGTCCATTGTTGGCTGTGGGCTAGGAGTAAACGAGTTATACGAGCCAACAATGACACTCACCAGGACGACAGTGAAACTAGTACAATGACTAGAGCAGGGGAAAGGATGGAGATAGAGGGGATGAAAGGGTTACTTGAAAGAGTAATCGATTTTGACACCGCTGGGTTGTGAGCTGCACGTGAAATATGAGGTGCTGTTCCTCCAATTTATGTTTGGTCTCGCACTGACAAAGGAAGTGTCTGGGAATGGGAAGGGGAATGAAGTGTTTAAGAGGGAACTGCAGATGCTGGAGACTCGAAGGTTACACAAAAAACTGGAGAAACTCAGCTTTGCAGCAGATGGAGCGAAGGAAATAGGCAACGTTTTGGGCCGAAACCCTTCTTCAGACTGATCGGGGGGGCGGGGGGTGGGTGGGGACAAGAAAGGGAAAAGGAGGAGTAGCCAGAAGGCTGGGGGATGGGAGGAGACAGCAGGGGGCTGAGGAAAGGAGACAGCAAGGACTAACAAAATTGGGAGAATTCGATGTTCATGCCCCCGGGGTGCAGACTCCCCAAACGGAATATGAGGTGCTGTTCCTCCAATTTCCGGTGCTGCTCGCTGTGGCCATGGAGGAGACCCAGGACAGAGAGGTCAGGCGGAGTGGGAGGGGAGTTGAAGTGCTGAACCGAGTCAGCTTGGTTATTGCGGACCGAGCGTTCGGCGAAACAATGCCCAAGGTCTCACCGATATAGATCTGCTGACATCTAGGGCAGCGGACGCAATAGATGAGGTTGGAAGAGATGCAGGTAAACCTCTGTCGCACCTGGAACGATTGCTTGGGTCCTTGAACGGAGTCGAGGGGGGAGGTAAAGGGACAAGTGTTGCATCTCTTGCGGTTGCAAGGGAAAGTGCCCGGGGAGGGGGTGGACCGAGAGGGAAGGGAAGAATTGACAAGGGAGTTATGGAGGAGCGGTCTTTGCGGAAGGCAGATATGGGGGGAGAAAAGATGTGGAGAGTAGTGGGGTCAGTTGGAGGTGGCGAAACTGACGGGGATTACTTTTTGTAAGTGGGTGTGAAAGAGGACTAGGGGGATCGGCCCTTGTTGCGACAGAGCACTGGGTTGTATGGAAGAGACCCTGGTGCACATTTATGGTGGAAGAAAAATAAGGACATTTACTGGTGTGGAACGCCTCATCCGTGGATTTAGACGGATGTTTGGGGTCTCGCTCTGACAAAGGAAGTCCTAGCCATGGGGTCATGGGTTTATAGTGTAGGGGAATGAAGTGTTTGGCAACTGGGAGATCACGTAGGCCATTTACAGGAACCTGGATTGTTCCGAAAACCCATTTGTTTGCCATTGGGCTCACCTGGGCCCCTGTTACCCATGGTCTATTGAAAGCTTACATTGTTACTCTGTAATGAATAATGAAGTGAATTAAAAGTGTTTGGTTAAAAATAGATAAAGAATCTGTGAGTCTGCCGCCACTAACATCGTGTGAGTGCCAGGTTATCAAACGTTTTTCTGTGGTATAATTTTACCATTGTTAACTTCTCTCTTTTATCTGCAGTACATAACGTCTTTCCCAATATAATACCATCCGTAAACTGGATATATAATCTTCAACCAAGATATTGATAATATAATAAAAATCCAATGGTCTAATCATTGGGGAACATCTTGGAGGTGTTACATTTCATCATTGATATCTGCCTTCGCTGAAAGGTGTTTTCTGAGATTTGTGAAATGTCAATGTTTTCCAGTGTCTTGATGTCAGCCTTTATTGCCAGTGGTGCAGCAAGGGCAGTTTGGTGGACAACCTTGTGGTGTGGTTGTTGAATACTTGGCCCGATCTGTGATGGATTCAGTGAACGTGTCAACAATGATGGAGCTTGATCTCTAAGTGTGCACACATGCAACTTATCTACTCATTACAATTTCATCTGCACCTACCATTTGGAAAACATTTCCCTTAACAACACCCTTTTTTGTGAACAGTTATAGTTTTTTATAAATGCATCATCCTGATGTCCCTTGAGAGCTTTCTTATTGCTCCTAACGGATTTTTAGTCTCCCTTTCTTATCTACATGCAAAACTACAAGGCTGGTATTTTTCAGAGTGAATGCCTCCAATATCCTCAAATATACTTTTCACCACCAGTCTTGCTTCATTCAACATGTCTAAAAACAAGTTGTAGGTAATTTGTCTGTGGAAATTGGTTGCTGTATTTGTCCATGAGTGACAATTTGAGAAGGGTTAACAAAAATCTGTTCAATAAAATTTAAATCTCTGATAATGAGTATCACTGTATAACAAAGTTTTTATCTGCTTCAAGAAAGTGGAGGCATATTACTTTTTATTGAATCATTTAGATCACATTTCAGACAAAAAAAGAATTTGCTGTTGTAGCAACTTAGCCCCAAGTTGCGAAAAGGGGAAGTACAACGGGATCTGGGGGTCCGTGTACATCAGTCTGTGAAAATAAGCATGCAGGTACAGCAGGCAGTGAAGAAAGCGAATGGCATGTTGGCCTTTATAACAAGAGGAATCGAATATAGGAGCAAAGGGGTCCTTCTGCAGTTGTACAGAGCCCTAGTGAGACCACACCTGGAGTATTGTGTGCAGTTTTGGTCCCCTAATTTGAGGAAGGACATTCTTGCTATTGAGGGAGTGCAGTGTAGGATTACAAGGTTAATTCCTGGGATGGCGGGACTGTCATATGCTGAGAGAATGGAGCAGCTGGGCTTGTACACTCTGGAGTTTAGAAGGATGAGAGGGGATCTCATTGAAACATATAAGATTGTTAAGGGTTTGGACACGCTAGTGGCAGGAAACATGTTCCCGATGTTGGGGGAGTCCAGAAGCAGGGGCCTCAGTTTAAGAATAAGGAGTAAGCCATTTAGAACGGAGACAAGGAAACACTTTTTCTCACAGAGAGTGGTGAGTCTGTGGAATTCTCTGCCTCAGAGGGCGGTGGAGGCCGGTTCTCTGGATGCTTTCAAGAGAGAGCTGGATAGGGCTCTTAAAAATAGCGAGTCAGGGGATATGGGGAGAAGGCAGGAATGGGGTACTGATTGGGGATGATCAGCCATGATTACATTGAATGGCGGTGCTGGCTCGAAGGGCCGAATGGCCTACTCCTGCACCTATTATCTATATCTAACAAATAAATCTGCTTATGATGAAATTGAAATTACTTAGCAGACAATTTGAACCTATTGTGATTTTCTGTGTTTTGAATATGTGAACTTGTTTGAATATATTAGAAAAGTGACATGCTAAATACGCTGTAAGTTTAGAAAAGTAAAGTGGTCTTTACTTTGAATTCTGCAGCAACTTTTTGTGTCTACGGTTTTGCATTCATTTAAATCCATCTGAGTAGAGCATCCTTTCTTCTGGAAGATTAAGATGGCCCAGTGATTTGTTTGACCGGGAGCTCCACAAATCATCTTGCCTCTGCACCATGACTGTCTGCTGCTTGGACCCTTTTCAATTGTCAACTCAAGGCTTAACTTCATCGCTCACCTTGCCAACTGAGATGCATCCTATACAAACTCCCAGTATGTTCAACCCTGCCTTCCACAAAGGTTTATTCAGTAATGCTCTTGATTATTCTTGTGTTAAGAGCCTGTCCCACTTTCAGGACCTAATTCACGACCTCTGCCGAGTTTGCCCTTGACTCGTACTCGCAGCATGGTCGTCACAAGGTCATAGGAGGCCGTAACAGGTCGTGATGCTAGTCATAGGTACTCGTGGCATCAAGTAGGTCGGGCCGTTTTTCTAGCCTGATGAAAAATGCCCACGAGTAAAAAAGGTTGTGAATTAGGTCGTGAAAGTGGGACAGGGCTGAAGAAGGGTCTCGACCAGAAACGTCACCTATTCCTTCGCTCCTAGATGAGTTTCTCCAGCATTTTTGTCTACCTTCCATTTTTCCAGCATCTGCAGTTCCTTCTTAAACCTTCTCGAAGCCTCTTTTAATATCCTTTAATCCTGGGACTTCATATGTCTGTTCAACTACTGAATAGTCAACAACTTTGAACATGCTTTCTGATTTCCGACCTTATGTTCTGCTATTTCACTAATTATTCTCCCTTTTTTTAAATAAAATATCAGCTTGCCATCCTGTTAGATTCCCTTCATAACTGACAATGAAAGCTCAGTCGTGTTTTGTTGCCTGGCAGCCTGTAAAAATTGCAGCGAGGAAATGGGCCGTTTGTCATAACCAGTCTGTCATTGTAATTGGTAGATCAAAAATATGTACCCGACAGCTTTGCATATCTCTGAACATCTGTTTGCTTTCATTCTCGAACCATTCAGAAGTATCAAAGTTATCGTTGCTTCAATTCACTAATTCTAGAAGTGCAATCCACAGGTGCACAAAACCTGGATATTTAAAAATGAATTATCCTGCTCTCTAACCCAAGTTCATTATCTTCATCGTATAGATTCACTCTAGGCCCACCTATTATGGACATGCGTTTCTGTCCATTCTGACACGTTTCTTCAGAATGTTATGATCAGTCTTAATTGATTATAATTTTTCCACACCTTGATCCTAGGAAGCCATGTAGTTTGTCTATACTGCAATCCTTCCAAGACTTTTGCTGTTATCCTTTGACATTCCACAATTGGAATTACCCATATAATCATTACTTTTTTTAACTGAAATGTCATGTCTCACATATACTAAGGCATCGCATCTGCCAGTTCTGTTCTCCAAAAGTCACCGTTAATCTATCCTACACTACCAAAATGTAAGATGCCAGCACGTGGTGGTAAAGATGAGATTGTGGGAAATTGAACTAGATAAGGGTAATTAATCAAGACAGTAGAAGGCTGAGGGGTGACTTTACAGGGAGATATAAAATCATTAGGGGTATATATAAGGGAAATAGCCACAGTCCTCTCCGCAGGTTAGATGAGTCTAAAACTAGAGGATAGACAAAATTGCTGGAGAAACTTAGCAGGTGAGGCAGCATCTGGAGCTAAGGAATAGGTGACGTTTCGGGTCGAGACCCTTCTTCAGACTGATGTGTGAGGGGTAGGAAGAAGAAAGGAAGAAGCGGAGACAGTAGGCTGTGGGAGAGCTGGGAAGTGGAGAGGAAGGAGGGAGAAAGCAAGGACTACCTGAAATTGGAGGTTAATGTTCATACCACTGGGGTGCAAACTACCCAAGCGAAATATGAGATTCTGTTCCTCCAATTTGCAGTGGGACTCACTCTGGCCATGGAGGAGGCCCAGGACAGAAAGGTCGGATTCGGAATGGGAGGGGGAGTTGAAGTGTTGAGCCACCGAGAGGTCAGGTTGGTTTTTGCGAGCTGAGCGGAGGTGTTGGGCGAAGCAGTTCATAGTTCACACTGCCACCCAGCTTTGTGTCATCTGCAAATTTGCTAGTGTTACTTTTAATCCCATCATCTAAATCATGAATAGATATTGTAAATAGTTGTGGTCCCATCACCGAGCCTTGCGGTACTCCACTCGCCACTGCCTGTCATTCTGACAGGGACCCGTTTATTCCTACTATTTAATTACTGTTTACCAATCAATTCTCTATCCATGTCAATACCCTACCCCCAATACCATGTGCTCTCATTTTGCCTACTATTGTCCTGTGGGACCTTAATCAAAGGCTTTCTGAAAGTCCAGATACACTACATCCACTGGCTCTTCTTCATCCATTTTACTTGACACATCCTCAAAAAATTACAGAAGATTAGTCAAGCAGGATTTCCCCTTCATAAATCTATGCTGACTTGGACCAATCCATTTACTGCTATCCAAATGCGCCGTTATTACTTCTTTAATAATTGACTCCAGCACCTTCCCATTACCGATGTCAGGCTAACTGGTCTATAATTCCTCGTTTTCTCTCTCTCGCTCGTTTCTTGAAAAGTGCGATAATATTAGCTACCCTTCAATCCACAGGAGCTGATCCTGAATCTATAGAACATTTGGAGAATGATCACCAATGTGTCCATGATTTCTAGAGCCACCTCCTTGAGTACCCTGGGGTGCAGACCATCAGGCATTTAAAAGACACTTGGACAGGTACAGGGATAGGAATGGTTTAGAGGGACATTGGCCAGGCAGTGGGATTATCTGGGTTAGCTACGGCATGGACTAGAGTGGCCGATGGGCTTGTTTCCATATCGTACATCTCTCTAACCCTAAAGTAAGGAATCGATTGAAAGATTAATTGCAAGGATTGGTTTTACAGTATTTTGACCTGAAGTACTTCCCATTAGCTTCACAATTATAAATATATTTCAGAATAATTACATTGACGATTCCTGATTCTAGCTTGCATCTCTAACACGTCTTTGATGCTGATATCGTCACAACCTCAGAGTGGATGGATTATAAGACGGTTTCTATGTTCAATCAAATCGAGTTCAGTGTCTGAAGCCTTCGGTGGTTGTAAAAACAATTAACGGATTTAGTCTCGCAGTACCTAATACGGTTGCCATAGTTTCTCCTGCAGCAAAGTCGGAGGTGGTGATGTCAGAGAGAGTGTATGTCTGATGCCAGTGTTCAGCTTGCAATGACTCACTTGTTTCAAAAGAACTGACAATCCTTCTGCAACCTCTCTTTCGCACTTGATGGCTTTTACCTTTGAAGAGAATGAATTATTTTCACTGCCAGAGCTTTATGTTCAGTGTACTTCATGTATTTTTAAAAATCATTGTATGTTATCTACAATACCTATTCATATCGTGCGTAACATTGCATTGAATCCCAGATCGTTTTTTTTGCATGTTATAATCCAAAGACCTTGAAACTGTTGAAAAAGTGTGCTGTACTGTTAAATTCAATCTACAGGCATTATTTAGTTGGCACGGCAGTCACATAATAGTTCTCATCTTTAACTTAATGAGAATTTATTGTGAATCTTGATTATTAATGATAATTTTCCATTGTTTGTCTGTAAGCTCTGAATGTGTCAATGGACTGATAAATGTAAGGCATTTTAAGATAAAGTGAAATACAGATATTATTTGATCAATGGAAAAATATTTCAGTGTGGAGTAAATAAGGTACAGGACAAAACAATAGGGAAAATAAAACAAAATGTGCAGGAAATAACCAGGAAAATTCTGTTGAGAATGAAACGGTTAATATTTCATGTTGATCGTCTTTTATCAGAAATAAAACCAGATAGTTGATGAAAGATAATGAGAGGAATGCGTACAGGGAGGTTAAATTGCTTACATTTTGTGATGTTTTTCCCCCCTTTCATCTTCAATGTACATCTCCAGAAAAAATCAGCCATGATCAACAAGCCTTCACTCATTCTCAACCTGCATCACCTTCGCTTTACTCCATGATCGGACTTCATTCTCCATCCTATAACATTCACCTTGTTCTCTACCATTACCCCCTCTTCTTGGGGATTTAAAATACTTTTCCAAGTTCCAATGAAAGTCCATCTACAGGTACAGTACCTGTCCTGCTTAGTGTTTTCATTTTTATTTGTTTTTTCCAGCAGCTGCAGTTCTTTCATTGTACAATAACAATTCCACTGGGATACTGGCTCATGTTGACTGCTTCATGATTACATTGTGGTACATGCTGGATTTTATAATATACGGCACCAAGTGGGACCCGTTGGGTCCCGTCCCCTCAATGTGCGGCTGCGGTGGGGGGGGAGGAGGGGGGGAGGCGGCCTGCAGCATCACACACACACACACACACACGTGCACACACACACACACACACACACACACACACACACACACACACACACACACACACACACACACACTCACACACACACACACACACACGTATTGTACTGTATATCTTTATTGTCATTTCCAGAGTATTCGCATACCCAGAGGAAACAAAAAAACGTTGCTCAACCAGTGTCCATTCAGTGTGCATGAAAAATAAATAGAAATAAAAAAAAATACATGTATCATGAACAGATTTCTAAATTGTATCATGAACACTCTACTTTCAACAGGCTGAGTGCATTCGCGATACTTGGCAGGGGGCAAAGTCCATTTAGCAGTCTTATAGCCTGTGGGAAGAAGCTGAGGAGCATCCTGCTGGTTTTGCAGCTAATGCTCCTGTACCTCTTCCCAGATGGCAGGATGGAGAAAATGTCATGCGATGGGTGGTAAGGGTCTTTGATGATGGAGATGGCTCTGCTGATACATCTCTTCCTGTATATGTCCAGCAGGAAGGGGAGTGGAGCACCAATAATCCTCCTGGCGGTCTTCACTATCCTGTCTAGTTGGTGCCGTTCGTACGCCTTGCAGCTCCCGAACCAGGAAGTGATGCCGTAGTTCAATGTTCTCTCGACAGTCCCCCTATAAAAAGTCCGTAGGTGTGTAGTGGGGAGGCCTGCTTTACGTAGTCTTCGGAGAGGGTGAAGTAGCTGCTGGGCTCTCTTGACCAGAGCTGTAGTGTTGGCCGTGGACGTCAGGTCATCAGACAGATGTAGTCCTAGGAACTTCATGCTGCTGACCCTTTCCACATCAGGTCGATGTGCGTCCCCGCCCTCCGTCAACCACCGGTTTTTCCCACGTTAAGAATGAGGTTGTGGGATTTGCACCAACCTGTGAGCAGCTCCACCTCCAACCTGTGAGCAGCTCCATCCTCCCCCTCCATCCACACACACTCTCTCTCTCTCTCTCTCTCTCTCTCTCTCTCCCCCCCCCCTCTCTCTCTCTCCCCTCTCTCTCTCTCCCTCTCTCTCTCTCTCTCCCCCCCTCTCTCTCTCTCTCTCTCTCTCTCTCTCTCTCTCCTCTCCTCTCTCTCTCCCCTCCTCTCTCTCCCCTCCTCTCCTCCTCTCTCTCTCCCCCCTCTCCTCCCCTCTCTTTCCCCCCTCTCTCTTCTCCCCTCTCCCTCTCTCCTCCCCTCTCTCTTCCCCCCTCTCTCTTCCCCCCTCTCTCTTCCCCCTCTCTCTCTCTCTCTCTCTCTCTCTCTCCCCTCTCTCTCCCCCCTCTCTCTCCCCCCTCTCTCACTTCCTCTCTCTCCCCCGCTCTCTCTTCCCCCTCTCTCTCCCTCTCTCTTCCCCCTCTCTCTTCCCCCCTCTCCCCTCTTCTCTCTCTCCCCCCTCTCCCCCCGCCTCTCTCTCTCCCTCTCTCATTCTCCCCTCTCTCTCTCCATCTCTCCTCTCCTCATTCCTTCCTCTCTCTCCCTCCCCCTCTCTCCTCTCCCCTCCCTCTCACCCCTCCCTCTCTCTCTCTCCCCCTCTCTTCTCTCTCCCCCTCTCTCTCCCCCCCTCTCCCCCCCTCTCTCTCTCCCCCCTCTCTCTCTCTCCCCCCCTCTCTCGCCCCTCTCCCCCCTCTCTCTCCCCCTTTCTCTCCTCTCTCTCCCTATTTCTCCACCTCTCTCTCTTCCCCCCCCTCTCTCTCTCCCCCCCTCTCTCCCCCTCTCTCCCTCTCTCCTTCTCTCTCTCTCTCTCTCTCTCTCTCTTCCCCCCTCTCTCTCCCTCTCTCTCTCCTCTGCCCCCCTCTCTCTCCCCCTCTCTCTCCCCCCCCTCTCTCTTCCCCCCCCTCTTCCCCCCTCTCTCTCTTCCCCCCCCTCTCTTCCCCCCCCTCTCTCTTTTCCCCCCCCCTCTTCCCCCCCTCTCTCTCTCTTCCCCCCTCTCTCTTCCCCCCCTCTCTCTTCCCTCCCCCCCTTCTTCCTTCCTCCCCCCCCTCTCTTCCTCCCCCCCCCCTCTTCCCCCCCTCTCTCTTCCTCCCCCCCTCTCCCCCCCTCCCCCCCCCCCCCCCCCCCCCTCTCTCCCCCCCCCCCCCCTCTCTCTCTTCCCCCCCCCTCTCTTTTTCCCCCTGAGACCCCCCCCTCTCTTCCCCCCCCCCCCTCTTCTTCCCCCCCCCTTTTTCTCTCTCTCTCTCTTCCTCTCTCCCCCCCCTCTCTCTTCCCCCCCTCCCTCTCTCTCTCCCCTCCCTTCACCCTCTCTCCCCCCCCCTTCCTCTCCTCCCCTCTCCCCTCCTCTTTTCCCCCCCCCCTCCCTTCTTTTCCTCCCCCCTCCCTCCTCTCTCTCTCATTCCCCCCTCCCCCCCTCCTCTGTTTCCCCCCCCCTCTCTCTCCCTTCCCCCCCCTCCCCTCCCTCTCCCTCCTCTCTTTCCAATTACTCTCCCTTCTCTCCCTCCCCCCCTCCTCTTCTCCCCTCCCTCCCTCCTTCGGGGAGACCCCTCATCCCTTGCCTTCTTCTCCCTCCTTGCCATTCTCCAAACATAGACTCATAGCTCCACACCCGTTTTTCTGAACACTTTCGCTCTGCCAGCGAAGGCCTATTGGATCTTCTGGT
Organism: Leucoraja erinaceus; assembly: GCF_028641065.1. Classification (NCBI taxonomy): domain Eukaryota; kingdom Metazoa; phylum Chordata; class Chondrichthyes; order Rajiformes; family Rajidae; genus Leucoraja; species Leucoraja erinaceus. The sequence goes on along the minus strand of NC_073379.1, from coordinate 97,344,935 downwards.
CACTAACCATTTTAACTCCCATTCCCATTTTTATATCAACCTTTCTGTCCTTGGCCTCCTCCATTGCCAGAGTGAGGGTACAAGTACAGCATCTCATATTCCCATTGAGTACCCTACAAACCCATGGCATAACATTGAATTTTCCAATTTCAAGTAATATCCTCTCCTCCACTGCCCCCTCGCCTCGATGCACACACATTTCTCCCACCATCCAATCACCCTATTTCTTTCCCCTTCATCATATGCTAATTTCCCACCCCTCAACTATACTTGTTCCCCCGCTAACCTTTTATCCACCCTTCTTTCCCCATCCCCACTGTTTCACCCATATCTGGGGTGTCGGGTATTATGGGGAGAAGGCAGGAGAAGGGTTAAGAGGGAGAGAGAGATCAGCCATGATTGAATGCCGTAGATTGATGGGCTGAATGGCCTAATTCTGCTCCTATCACTAATGACCTTATGACATCCCTTCCTCCGGCTTTGCATTTCACTCCTCTGCTTTCTCCTGTCTCCTTTTCACATCTGTCTTATTTCTACCTGTCGGGCCTCCTCTCACCTGGATCCACCTCCTCTCACCTGTACTCGCCTATCATTTGCCAAGCTTTGCCCCACTTCCAACTCTCTTCCAGCTTCCCTCTCCCACTCCATCAGTCTGAAGAAGGGTCCCAATTCAAAATGTCAACTGTACCTAACTCCACGGATGCTGCCTGATCCACTAAGTTCCTCCAGCACTTTACTCAAGATTACAGTACCTGCAGATTCTTGTGCCTTCCAAATAAAATTATCAAAACCAATTTTAGGGTTATTTTAGTCACAACATATTTAAAATGTTGTTTCCCGCTATTTGACTTTGGTTACTTTAATTTTTTTTATTGATTTCGATGTAACATTGTTGGTCAATATGAATTGTCAAACTTTTTCACCTTTTGGGATTTTTCACATTAAATAGTTGTTGACTTTAGAATATGTAAGGTTATTGTGCCTTGGGCTTTTAGATCAAAACTACAAAACTAAGTTGACGTCAAAGCAACATTCTCTCTGTGCCAAATTATTTTTGGAGTAGTGTCCTTGGATGTCTGTTCTAGGCTTAGACTATCTTATTTGTTCCTTGGCAACAGTGTATTTCCATCCTTGGTCACTATCTGAGGACAAGCCAGATTGTCTACAACCAGACTTTCTATAATACTGTCTTATTTAATCACAAGATGAACTTTCAATCACGCAATCACGCAATTGCTTCATCATCCATTTTGTCATGTCAACAGGAATGTCCAGTTAAGATTTCATGAAAATATTACATTTACTTCTTGCATCTCATAATTGTACAGAACTTACAATGCATTATTTGAACAGTACAACACCAAATGTTCATTTGCTTTTAAATTGGTGTGCAACTGATGCAAGTTATGAAAGAAAATGTTTTAAAAGAATTTTGCATTCCACAAATGTATTGGGGGGATGGATAAAACATGTTGGATTTTCTCCTTTGCTCACAGGTTACCGATCCACTGCTCATGGTAACTTGCTCTATTAAAGGTGATTTTGGCTCATCAATTAGACACGGGGCTTCCTGGAATCCTTGTGCAACGCAAGGCATCCTGGAATAAACACCATTAAAATTTCCACAGTGTTGCTAAAGGAACTAACAGCTCTCTTGGCTTGCGTTGCTGAGAGAGTGGTTAATAACATCCGTTACCCAACTCTCAGTCCATGCTAATGTATAACCACAATCCAATGTGTTTTAAAAATCAAAATACACCTCACAGGTTTGCGACTTGTCTGACTGCTTTGATATTTCTTCAATGAACTATTATGAAGTTTAATAAAAAATACTTATACGCCATATTTAGATATTTAAGTAAACTCTGTTAATAGAGAGTTTAAGAAGGAACTGCAGATGCTGGAAAATCGAAGGTACACAAAAAAGCTGGAGAAACTCAGCGGATGCAGCAGCATCTATGGAGCGAAGGAAATAGGCAACGTTTCGGGCCGAAACCCTTCTTCTGAAGAAGGGTTTCGGCTGAGTTTCTCCAGCTTTTTTGTGTACCTTCTGTTAATAGAGAGTTAGATATAGCTCTTTGGGGGTTAACGGAATCAAGGAATATGGGGAGAAAGCAGGAATGTGCTACTGATTTTGGATGATCCGCTTTGATGATATTGAATGGCGGTGCTGGCTCGAAGGGCCAAATGGCCTACTTCTGCACCCATTTTCTATGTTCAATACAGAAAACTTTCTTCCTGAATGTGAAGTATGATCTAACTGTTGTTGGGGGGGGGGGGGGGGGTTATCCATCGATATGCATTGACTTCAACTTTATGGAGCTCTTTGATATCAGACTCAGTCAACAGAGGCAGCATGATGGTGCAGTTGGTAGAGCTGCCTCCTCACAGCGCCAGAGACCCAGGCTTGATCCTGACCTCGGGTGCTGTCTGTGTGGAGTTTGCACATTCTCAATGTAACCACGTGGATTTCCTCCGGGTGTTCTGGTTCCCCACCACATCCCAAATACATGCGGGTTTGTAGGTTAATCAGCTGCTGTAAAATTGACCCAAAAGTGTAAGAGTGAATGAGAAAGTGGGATAACATAAAACAAGTGTGAACAGGTGATTGATAGTTGATGTGGACTCAGTGGGCTGAAGCGCATGTTTCCATGCTGTATATCCGAGCTATATTCCACTCTCATCTCACCTCTGCAATTCCGCTCTTTGGTCCTTATTTTGTTTTGTTTATTCTGTTTTTACTTAGTAATTATAATGCAACTGAATGGCTTTTTAGGCCAATTCAGCATTCTGTACCAGTAAATAACATAACTGTAGTTTGAAGTCAGACTAGGTTACATTTCCTCCTCCTAAAGGACTTTCTTGAATGAGATGTGATTTTGATGATTAATAAGTGACATGATTGCAGTTATTCGGTCCGGCTTAAACAAAAAATCCTGATATTTATTGTCATTAGAATCAAAAAGTCACACTGCATAGAAACAGGGCCTTTGACCCAGTGTCTGCATCGATCCACAATCATCCAATAACACATATCCCATTTTATTCTCTCCACATTCCCATCAACTCCCTGGATTTTACCCCTCACTTTCACATTTGGGCAATTTACAGTAGACAACCGCTGTACGTATTTTGGGCATGGGAGAAAACAGCAGCTAGCAGAGCAAACCGTAGTGGTCACATGGAGAATTTGTAAACATCACAGACAACACTGGAAGCCAGGATTAAAGCAAGGTCACAGGATATGTGTGCAGCAGATGTGCCATTGTGTTGCTCAAGATAGCTGAATTTAAATTCTTGTTTCCACCATACAATTTGAAATTGTACCTCTGGGTTGCTAGTCCAGTCTTCTGGATTACTAGCGCAGTAAATCACCCCTTATACAGGGCTCTCGCTTAACTTTTTTTCCCTGTTGCCAGCCGGGCAACCTTGGCAGCTTTTTAGGTTGCCAAATGACATTTTAGGTGGTCATTTAAGATGGCTTGCATGACGCATGCTCGGACGAAGTGCGTAGTTACCAGTCGGAATTATGCTCAATGAAGCATTCACATATTATTTCTGCTTCAAATAAAGTCACAAACTAACATATTCACCAATCAAGACATGATATATACCACAATGACATGCAGCAAAATTATAATACGGTATCTCAACTCTTTTTACACATTGCAATTAATGCAATTTTTATTATTTCTTTCCACTTCCAAACAAAAATGTGGTTGGATTATTCAGCGTATGATCAACCTGTGTCAATAAATCCTGGACCTTGATAACATATATGCTTAACCATGCACACTGCAGATTGATGCAAGCATGGTCTCTGTGAAGGACCGAAAATTATCATGACATGGCCATACCATGGGTCGTTATTGCTATTGGTACAGAAACACTCTCTCTTCCCACATCATTTATCCACAACAAAATATACAGGTTGCAAGGAATTTTCTAAAGGCATTGTATGATAATAGCTGACAAAACTGACTATACCTATCTGACAGGTTAAACATTACACTAACTAACAAGAGATGGCCAAAGGACATAAATGCAGCAAATGTTTGGCAATATATTTAAAGGTGTCAATACGCCACATTACCAGACATTCAGATTAGATGTATGTGGCAATGGGGGTGGGGCTTGAGAAGGCAATCGGTGTGGATTGGATGGATTGAGGCAGGGGAATTAGTGAGTGTTGGTTGGAGTAGGTAAAATTATGAGGGGAGAGCGCGGGGGATGTCAGTGGGGTTGAAGGGGGGTTGGGGTGGGGTGGGGGGATCTGTGCAGGATGGATGGGGGGGGGGCAGTGCAGGATGGATGGGAAGGGGGGTCAGTACAGGATGAATAGGGGGACCAGTGTAGGATGAATGGGGGGTGGCAGGAGAATCAATGCGAGGTGGATAGGGAGATCAGTACAGGATGAATGGATGAGGATGGGGGCACAGGGGATGTCAGTGAGGACTGAATAGAGACAGGAATGGGTATCAGTGCGGGATGGAGAAGAGGGGGTCTCAGGATAAGGGGAGTGGAGGGGGGGGCGTGAGAGAGAGGAGGAAGGGGCAGAGGAGGTGGGAAGGAAGGCCAGCGCTCCTCAGACAACACCTGTTAGGCACGGAAATCGCAACCAAAATATGGAGGGGACCGGGACAGAATATCTTGGAGGCCGCGCGCGCATGCGCACACTCACACACGCATGCGCACGCACACACTCACGAGGCTTCTGTGAACGGTAATTTCAGCTCAACCCAGCGCTAAATGCAGCTCAGCTGCCTGTCTCAATCCAGACAGGGCTGTTGGTTAACCTGGCGGGACAGGCAGAGTGAGCTGGGTTTAGCGCTTCTTCTCTGCGCTGGCTGTGGGCCTGGGGGGGCGCCGCGCCCATCTGACTCCCGACGCCACTGGCCACCCCCGGGCGTGTGGAGGCTCTCGGGTAGAGACGGGGATGGTCCAGTGGCGGTCCGGCAGCAATTGCAGCACCGGAGACCGGGATCGATCCTGGCTGCCGAGAGTGTTCTGGCACGTCTCCCTCCTCCATCCACCCAACCCCCCCCCCCCCCCCACTCTACTTCCGCCGCTGACCGACACCTCCCTCCTCCAAGGGTTTGTTTTGAAAGCGGGAGGAGATGGAGCCGTCGCCGTCGCTGCTGTTGTGTGGGGCCCGACATTCGCTCCGACCCTCCGTCACGCCACACTTTCCCTCAACCGTCGCCGACACAAAACGTCACGTTCCTTTTCTCCAGATATGCTGCCGGACCCGCGGAGTTACTCCAGTTTTGTGTGTCTATCTTCGGTATAAACCAAGTTGCCAAGCCGGGCAAAATGACTCGCCGTTTAGGTTGCCCGGCGGCACTTTGAGTGGTCATTGGCACCCGGGCAACCGTTAATTTCGAGCCCTGTTATACCCATCTTGGTTTGTCTTGCATGGTGAGTAAAGGGCCTGTCCCACGGGCATGTGACTCCATGCGGCAAGCGCGACCTAAAGGGCCGGCCCCACCAGCATGTGCCTGCATGCGGCAAGGGCAACCTAACGTGGTCGCTTGAGCCGTACGGCCTCGCGGGGCCGGTCCCACTTTGATCGCCCACTATGGAGTTGTGCCGACATCGCGAGGGGCTCTGAAAAACTGACCATGTTCAAAAATTCTGCGCGGCAACGGCCCGCCAGCCCGCAGCCGCCTCGACGCCGTACGTCACGCGCGAACTTCCCGCGGACTTCGCTCGCACTTCATGTCAGTCACTCGACCTCCGCTCGGCCCCCGCTTCTGGTTAGGTCGCGCTTGCCGCATGCAGGTGCATGCTGGTGGGACCGGCCCTTTAGGCCGCGCTTGACGCATGGAGTCGCATGCCTGTGGGACAGGCCCTTTAGAGACTGGTTTAGCTCTGCAGTTTAGTGGAACTTTACTCAAAATGATTGGTCATGTGTTCAGCAACAGAAGCAAAAGAAAGATCATTGACAACTCAGTTATCTTGTTTCACACAAAATAGTATCTGTGTACAAATGTATTTCAATCTCTCCGAGGGATTGGTTATGATCATGAGCTGTTCAACTGAAGCCTGTACATCTTTTTGCAGCTTTATACACCAGCTGTTCATTGATCGTGATTTTTAAATAAGATACATCAATCAAGATCTTATGGAATTTCATGAAAGCAGAATCTTGCGATAGCTTTAAGTGGAGCAATGAAAATAGAAAATATCCTTTCGTTTTTGTTTTGGGTTAATTGAATAGTCATCACAAATTCCTTGCACAAACCAAGCCAAATACATGAATGTAGCAGGAGTTGGGATTTCATGTTACAGCTGTACAAGGTGTATGTATGGCCACATTTGGAGTTCTATGTACGGTTCTAGTCACCCTGCTGCAAGGAAGATATCATTAAACTAAAAGGGATCCAAAAATATTTATGAAGATGTCTGGTGGCTTTGACTTGCAAAGAGAGGCTTGGACCTCCCTCCCTGGAGTATAGGAGGCTGAGGGATGACTTTGTTCAGGTTTATAAAATCATGTGGGACATAGATAAGGTGGATAGCGACAGACTTTTCCCAGGGTAGGGGCATCTTAAATAGAGGGTATAGGTTTAAAGTGAAAGGGGAAAGATTTAACAGGAGCAACTATTTGAGACGCAAGGTGGTGCATTTATGGAACAAGCTGCAAGAGAAGATGGTAAAGGTGGGTACAAATATGACATTTAAATGACATTTGGACATGGATAGAAAATATTTTGATGGATATTTGACCAGGCAGAGGCATGTGTGATTGTCGATTAGGCAAGGATGATTTGGGCCCATGGCAATGGGCCTGTTTTTATGCTATGCAGCTTTGAGTATTCATCACAGTTTTGACATTTTAACAAGGCTTAAAGGGCCGGTCCCACTTGGGAGTCATTTGCACGTCACGCAGATGGTGCGCAAAGATTTTGTACATCCCAAAATCCGAGGGCCCCGTGCGCGGCCGCGCATCATTGCCTGCATCACCACGCACCATGCACGCCGTGCGTCGTGACGTGTAAATGACGCCGCATAAATTACGCGCAAATGACGCACAAGTGGGACAGGCCCTTAAGGCAATGGGAATAGAGGCTATTGATATGAATTAAAATAATATGGCAGCATTCCATAATTTGCAGTAGGTTGTGATACAATTATTAGTTGTACAATTTTCCAGCAGAATAATTATTAATTATAAAACCTGGTTCCTGTGTTTTGCAAAGAAAAAAACACACATGCAACAAAGGATGTCTGAAGTTCAAGTATAATAGTATATTCGGTTACAATCCCAATATAAGTGGTGCTTTTATGAAAACAACATAGAAACATAGAAAATAGGTGCAGGAGTAGGCCATTCGGCCCTTTGAGCCTGCACCGCCATTCAATATGATCATGGCTGATCATCCAACTTGGTATCCTGTACCTGCCTTCTCTCCATACCCCCTGATCCCTTTAGCCACAAGGGCCACATCTAACTCCCTCTTAAATATAGCCAATGAACTGGTCTCAACTACCTTCTGCAGCAGAGAATTCCGAGGATTCACTACATTCTGTGTGAAAAAAGTTTTCCTCATCTCGGTCCTAAAAGATTTCCCCCTTTTCCTTAAACTGTGACCCCTTGTCCTGGACTTCCCTAACATCGGGAACAATCTTCCTGCATCTAGCCTGTCCAACCCCCTAAGAATTTTGTAAGTTTCTATAAGATCCCCCCCTCAATCTTCTAAATTCTAGCGAGTACAAACCGAGTCTATCCAGTCTTTCTTCATATGAAAGTCCTGACATCCCAGGAATCAGTCTGGTGAACCTTCTCTGTACTCCCTCTATGGCAAGAATGTGTTAACATGATCCATATTAATTTATTTGATATATATTTATTTGATTGTAGACTGCAGAACTTGCATGTTTTTGCAAGACTTCCTCAACGTTAATGTGAAGCAGTAAAAGGAATGTTGTAACTTTACATTTTACAGTGGATAATGGCACTATGTTCCCTAATTAATAATTTAGGGAATCAGCCTATTCAGATAAATCTCATTAGTAAAATGTCTCCTTTAGACAGAGCAATAAATCGAACTGATGGATTTTTGTGTGGTTTGCAATCATTGCATTACATAAGAAATTCTTTGGGCTACAAAGGAAAAATATCCAATAAGTTATGATCAAAGCTACGACCTGATTTCAAAATATACTTAAATCACTGATGTTCGCAATCCCCTAATCTGTGTTGAATTCCACTGATGATTTCTGTGGTTGTTGACAATGCAAATCTCCTGTCCTGGTTGGGGGAAAGTAAGTAAGTAAGTTTATTGGCGAAGTATTCACATACAAGGAATTTGCCTTGGTGCTCCACCCACAAGTAACAACATGACATACAGTGACAGTTACGAATGACTCAGAAAACACTAAACATTAATGATAATAAGACATTAATGATAAAACACCATTGATCAAGCATGTGAACTAACAAAATACTAGATCAAAGCGAGGCTACAGATTTTTGACTTGAGTAGAGTCATGGATAAAAACTGTTTTTATGTCTGAAAGAGCATGCAATGGAAAATTGCACACTGAAACTCATTCAGATCCTGCATATTACAAAAGAGTATTAAGATGGGCATGGATTTCAGGCTCACTTTTAAATTCCAAACATACATCTATAATCATAAAATACATATATGTTTTCTTTCTAAAGATTTGTATGATTGGGTAGTATAATGTTTCAGCAGATGGTGGACTATGATGTTAGATAAAATGGAAGTAGGACGTCTTGGTGGTGGAGTAGATTTGAATAAAAAATAAGATGCTGAGGTTATAAATTACCTGGTTTTGTAGGTAATTAGGTTTATAGAGAATCAAATATTTATTTGTATGTGTGCAGTGGGGGGATTTGCCTTCTCTATAATTAGAAAATAAATTTGGCTCATTTAGTGCTGAAAATTAGTCAGATAACATGAGGCTGGTAGTGAGATGCCACACCGCCCAACACGGACTTCCATTTGTATATATGTATATATGTATGTAGCGCCGTAGAATTTGTGCACCTATTCCCCCCCCCCATCTCCCTTCTGTTTTGTTTTTCTGTTTCTTGTTTTTTGTGTAAAATTGTATGTATGCACTGAGTACGAGCAGCTTTCAGTTTCACTGTACATGTATAGTGACAATAAATGGCATATCTATATCAGACGATATTACTGTATGTAGCACTGTGTTTTGAGGAGATATGCATTACCTTTATATAGCCACCTCTGTCAGGTCAAGATATTCCAAAGCACTTTATCTAATGAATGCTTATAATGCTGGAATAATCAAATAATCAACATCCGGTGATGAGGGATAAATATTGGCCATAATGCTGGAAAATCTCCCTTGCTTTCCTGTGAGAAAGTGTTATAGAAATTCTGGGGATGGGACGGACCATCAATTTAAACTATCATCCAAAAGGGTACAACTTTGAGAGTGCTGCTCGTTTTTATCCTCAAGACTCGAAAGTGGAACTGGGACGTTCTGACAGAGGCGTCAATAAGTCTAGAATGTTTTACCATGCACATCCATGTCTAAATCATTAATGTGTCAGAAACAGTGGACTTCCCACAAGGGACTTTCTCCCTCCACTGTAAAAAACAACTTCAACAAAACCTTTTAAGATTCAAGATTCAAGATTCAATTTATTTGTCATTTGGACCCCTTGAGGTCCAAACGAAATGACGTTTCTGCAGCCATACATTACAAACAAATAGACCCAAGACACAACATAATTTACATAAACATCCATCACATTGCTGTGATGAAAGGCCAAAAAACTCCTTTCCTTCGGCCATTTATCTTATCCACGCCGCTCCTGCTCCTTTTATTCTTCACATTCCAAATTTGGGAACCAGTTTTTTATGTGGGTGCCTATCAAACACTTTCTGAAAATCCACATGAATACCGTCTTCAATATTATCTTCAATCTACCTTTGTTTCTGCTTGTGATCTGGCTGGTCTGAACAACTTGTTTCTTTGCTATCAATCCTATGTGATCCTTTATGTTTTTCATGCTTTGTGTTTCGCAATAATGCACAAAACACTTTAATTTTAAATAAGGCAACTTGTTACAACAATGTCATTCTGTGTTTTCAACTTTAAAAATAATGATCAGAAGAAACCGGAGTTTCATTCCTATGCAGAAGATAAAATGTAGAAATTGGAATAGTGTTTTTCAGTTCTTACTATGACCTTGTCCTTTTAAGCAACTGTGCTGAAGCACTGTTCGTTCGTTGCACCTTCAATAATTAACACTGTAGTTGATTTTTCTTAATTGTGTGCAATTTTATCATTCTTTTGCAAGATTGTTGATACACAGGGATATTAACCAGGAACACTGTCCAAGGATTTGTACATTCCTAAAATTGCTTGAAAGATTAAAGCCATATGTTGGAAAACAAGGCTTTAATATTTCAGGAACCTTGGGAATGCATAGTTGACTGTTTACTGTTTTCCAGAATTCTGGAAAGTTGAATACGTTAGTTGTTACAGAGATCAGGAATCCAGAGGTTGAACTGAATTACTTTATTTGGGACGTTTGTTCTGATGGGATCATGACAATCTTTTAGTTTTTAAGCAAAGTGGCTGATTTTCATGACTCTGTAGATGGAACTTGATACTCCAATAATTCCTATTAGTATGCAATTTTGATGAGCAGTGAATTCCCTCTGCACCAGACACATCATCTTCCTTGAAAGATTTCTAGCCTGACCATTTCTAATGTCTTCATAGAGGTTCCAATTTAATGCTGTAAGTAGCTGAGTGCTTTCTCATAGGCCTGTGCATCTAATCAATATCATTCTTAAGGGCCTGCCTCACTTGGCGATTTTTTTTGGTGACTGCCAGCATCATTGACGGACGTATCAGGTCACCGGAAAATTCACGGCGTGATGACTTCGTGACGTGCGGTGCTTTTTTCACGTGTCGCAACATTTTTTTTTCGCCGCTGGATTTTGAAGTGTTCAAAATCTTTTGGCGACCCTGATATGATGCTGGCAGTCGCCGAAAAAATCGCCACGTGGGACAGGCCCTTTAAACTGAAGAAACTGTTAACTGGTGACTTTTAGGGCTTGATCTCTTTATGTTAAGCTGATTTTAAACTGCAATAAAAAGATGAGTTGATATCAGAATATATTACACGAAGCAAAAGTCATCTTCAAGGGCAGCTTCTCGGAGATTTGCCAGTGCCATCTTGCTGTACGAGATTGCTCATGTGCAAATTTTGACAACTGTGAGCCTGCACTGGGTCTTTATGTTGCATTGCTAGTAAAATGTAAAATTATAAAGTGCTTCAAAATGAAAAGACAAATATATAAAGCAGCAACTCATTGCTGGGTTGGTGACTGATCAATGTGCTCTTACATTTTCAAAAGATAAAACATTTATTCTTTGTTATTTGCAGTAAATAAAAAATGTACATTGAAATTCAAAAATGTGAGTTGTATAATTCACACTTTTAATATTTACTTGTTTAGCTCCACCAAATCAGAAAACTGCGAATGTACTGTAGAACCCTGAAATAAACCCAGAAAATAGTGGCCATTCCCCCAGATTATAAATGCTCATCGTAGGGACGCTCCTCCGTAAGAACAAGCTCCTTTAAAATGATTAAATACAAAAGTTCGAGGTCCATATGTGCAATCCTCTTAATGGCAGAACAAGTTTCCTCCCTCTCCACTTTTGGTAATTGTTCTCTTTCATAGAAGTCTTATGCACTTTTGAGGTATAAGGAATGGCAGATATTCGTGTGCAAAGAAAGACACAAAGTGCTGGAATAACTCAGTAGGTCAGGCAGCATCTCAAGACAACATGGATAGGTGACGTTTTGGGTTCGGACTCTTCATCAGACTGATTGTGGTGGGGGGAAGAAAGCTAGAAGAGAGGAGGGACAAGACAAAACCTAGCGAGTGCTGGGTGGATACAGGTGAAGGGGGGTTGGGCAAAGGCCAGATTTGGAAAGACACAAAAGGTGTGAGGTAAGAATAGAAGAAGTGGGGATTGTGAATTGGGATTATAGATGGAAGGGGAGAAATGGGTGTGAGTCCTGGTGGGGCATAGGGAAGAGGGAGGAAAGGGGAAACAGGGATGTTTATAGGTTAGTTACCTAAAATTGGACAATTCATGTTCATACCATTAGCTTGCAAGCAGAATATGAGGTTTAAGCAAATTATGAGGTGCTGTTCCTACAGTTTTTTTTTTAATGTGGCCTCACTCGGGCAATGAAGGAGACCCAAGACAGAGAGGTCAGTATGGTAATTGGAGGGGGGGTTAAAAATGACAAACGAATGATCCAGCAGGCCTTGGCAGTGGACGTGTTTGGCGAAAAGTTTGCCCAACCTATCGGGAACACCAAATGCAGGTTAGAGGAGAACATCTGTCACCTAGAAATACTGCTCATGTCCCTGAATGGATATGAGGGAGGAGGTAAAGGGACAGGTGTGACATCTCCTGCAGATGCAGGGGAAGGTACTTGGGGAGGGGGTGGTTTGGGTTGGGAAAAGATGAATAAACCACAGTTGCAGATGGAGCTGTCTCTGGAAGGCGGAAGGGGGTGGGGATGGGAAGATGTGACTGTTGGTGGCATCGGGTTGAAGGTGGCGGAAATAATGGAGAATGACACGGATGCGGAGGCTGGTGGGGTGAATGGTAAGAACCAGGGGGGCTGTACCCTTGTTCCATCTGGGGGGGGGGGAAGAGGAGTGAGAACAGAACTACAGGACATTTTGATTCATTCATTACAATACCGTGGAGGTATGGTTACCATAGAGTGATAAACAAAAACAATTGCCAGCATGGACAAAATTAACTTAAAAACATCGATAAAACGGAGCCCGTTTGATACCCAGGAATGGTCTGTACTAGAAACACTGATCAGATCAGCAACATTTGTGGAATGAGCAAATAGAGTTATTAGGAGTGCAAATTACAGACAGTCTCACCTGGTCCAGGAACAACACTGGGATTGTCAAACGGGCCCATCAGCGACTGCACTTCCTGAGGAAACTCAAACAGGCCTCACTCCCCACCAACACCCTCAGGACTTTCTACAGGGGTACGGTGGAGTCTGTACTCACGTACTGCATAAACACGTGGTACTCCAACTGCAACTGCTCAGACAGGAAGGCTCTGCAGAGGGTAGTGAGGGGAGCAGAGAGGATCATTGGCGTCTCCCTACACTCGGTACAAGAACTGTTCCAGAGCCGCTGTCTGAAAAAAGCTCTGAGAATAGCTAAGGACAAACTGCACCCCCTCCACACACACCTGGATCTCCTGCCATCAGGCAAGAGATACTGTAGCATCAAAGCCCAGACTACCAGACTGCTAAACAGCTTCTTGCCACAGGCTGTGAGGCTGCTAAACAGTTGGAACATTACAGATCGAGTACCGTTCTTCAAAACAGAGAAAGCGAAAACTTACAGTAAAACTCACATGATCTGACACCCGTAAGATTTTGCTCATGGCCATCTAGTAGATTTTCTGAACTATTGGATGTTACTCCGAACAATACCCCAACACACAATTCACTTTTTCCAGATGTTGCACAGTATATAATACATGTTCCAGTAAACTGCGTGTGCTTAAAGTGAGTGTGGGGACCAATGCCCCAGTAGGTTTCAGTAGTACTTGGGAAAGAGCCTGGGTGAGTTTTAAGGTGAGCCAGATGCTGAACCATTGGGATTTCCAAACAATTGGGTACTGAATTATTGTAGTTTAAGTTGCTGCAAGGATGGGAGAAAGACAAATAAATTACATCTGATAGGATGAGGCCAAGGTGGTCTTGGGGATAAGCTGTAGATGATCAACTGGTTGATAGATTAATGGGGAATGTTGGAGAGGGAACATGGGCAGAGGAATATAAAAGCTACTAATTGAGGGCTTTTCAAACACTTTGGAACCATGCTTGCAAAAATAAGTCAAAGGACTTAATTGGAAGGAAATTTGATATTCACGGTGATTCTGTGCACATATTCTTTGCAGTCTTGTTACGTGTGGGTTTCATGCATGAGTGTTTTAGTTGTGATGTTTTAAAGACCATGGAATAAAATTGTCAGGCCTGACCTTCACTTTCACTTACCAGGTGTAGAGATGTTTTTGTACCTTCTGCGTTCTGCACCAGTAACTTCAATTGTGATGAAATAATGTTAGTTACCTGTATTTGAGTATAAACAGCATTCATCATACGATATTTTTGCAAGAAATACAGAATCAGTCTTCACATTGTAATTGCTTTGCTTTTCACATCTTATGTTTCAAGGTTGTTCTTCTGCAGTTGGACCAAAGTGTGACAATGCTTGTTTTCTAGAAATTACATTTAGAGAAAATGTGTCGCACTGGCATTCCACGTTGCAAGGTAGATTTAAGAAAAAATCAAATATCACTGAAGGTAAACATTTCACAACGTTATATTGCTTACAAAAAATAATTTATTACTAGGTTAGATTATCTGATCTCGATGGCTAAATGTGCTGTCTATTGCATGTAATCTATTGGGGTGTAAAGGACTGGATGAGCTGATCCTTTGCTGAGGCTCGACCCCAGAAAGGTCTTGTGGCCTTTGACGCTGTGCTGCCTTTTGTAAGAATCTCTATCTGTCTCACATGGAATAAATTAAAACTGATCAAATAAATGTAACTGATTTAAAAAGATAATTTAAAATGATCACATAAAATGTAAATAAAAACAGAAAATGTTGGAAGCACTTGGATTGGGCATTCTTTGCAGAGTGTTAGCATTTTATCTCGGAGACCCTTTGCCAGAAATGTAGTTCTCATTAAACCATTAACTTCATTATTATTTTAATATAATTTAAAAGCATACATGCACTTGACTTTTTTCTCCTCAGGAGTAATGACTCCTTTCAAATAAATGAATTTGCTGTTCGTATATCTGTTCTCCCTCCCTCTCTTCAACAACCTTTGTCAGATGGCATCCTTTTGGTCCAACTGCTGAAGGACAACCTTGAAACAGAAAATGGGAAAAGGCAAGTGATTGCTAGTGAGTAGCTCCCTCTGAGGTAGGCTGCCAGATGAAAAGATGTCCAACAATGGAGCAGTCGAATATGCTGTTCTTTGGCAAACCTCAAATTTGCCTATCCTTCTCCTTGCATATTCAGAAGACTTAAAAATGCTGACATTTTAACAATGGCAATGACTGTCCTTGACATTAAGGAAGCATTTGACTGAGTGTGACATAAGGAATTATGTTAAAACTCGATTCAATGGACATAGAGCAAGGGAAAAAATCCAGGGCCTTCACTCGTAGCTGACAAAGGAAAATGATGTACTTGTTGGAATCCAATCATCTCTGCTCTAGTGCTGTAGGATTGTTAAATATGACATGGGAGTGTTCACCGATGATTGCACAGAGTTACTTCAATTGGTAAGTTATTAAGACTGAAGAACATTTGGGCAACGGCAGATAGTTGGCAAGCAACATTCAAGGTGTAAGTACACAAGACAACGAACACCTACCCTGGTGGGAATCCAAGCACGGCAGAAGCGTTCCTGAAGTGCTGTGGTGCCCACCCGGAAGGCTCGTCGATCAGGGAGGGGGTACCTCGCCCTGAATGCTTCCCAGTTGACGGGACCTTGCCTGAGAGCTTGATGGTGGGCCGACCGGACTTTGGACGTTGAGTAATGGCGGCAAAAATGGCCGGCATGTATAATATATGCAAAAAGAATTTCACTGTGCAGTTGCATATGTGACAAATAAAACACCAATGAACCAACATTCTGATGTTCAGCATTTGCACTGGTTGGAAAATTAATGAGACCAATAATAAATACAACGGCTACAATTGCAAGTTAGATGTGGATATCCTGCTGTGATTCGCTTTACTAATCCCCAGAAGTTTCCTACCATCAAGTCAGATCATCAAAGTCAGAGTCAGATTAGATAAAAACATAGAAAATAGGTGCAGGAGTAGGCCATTCGGCCCTACGAGCCTGCACCGCCATTCAATATGATCATGGCTGATCATTCAACTCAGTATCCTGTACCTGCCTTCTCTCCATACCTCCTGATCCCTTTAGCCACAAGTGCCACATCTAACTCCCTCTTAAATATAGCCAATGAACTGACCTCAACTACCTTCTGTGGCAGAGAATTCCAGAGATTCACCACTCTCTGTGTGAAAAATGTTTTCCTCATCTTGGTCCTAAAGGAATTCCCCCTTATCCTTAAACTGTGACCCCTTGTTCTGGACCTCCCCAATATCGGGAACAATCTTCCTGCAGCTATCCTGTCCAACCCCTTAAGAATTTTGTAAGTTTCTACTCAATCTTCTAAATTCTAGCGAGTACAAGATCAGATTAATTTATTTTCATGCACATCAGGGTGCAATTAAATTATTTGTTCACTTGAAGCTCACAGAGTAAACTGAACACAGCTATACATCTGATCTTGTGTTCTTCTGGTTTGCGTGGTTTTTCTATTTGCGCAAATACGGTACAGGATAGCGCTACGATTGTTTGCCAGCATATTCGCCATTCTCCTGTGCGGCGAGTGCAACAAGTTTCATTCCGCTCGATAGTATATTGTAAAAGTTATTAAGGTTTAAAAATCATAAAAACCTCGCATTCGCAGATTGCTGTCACTCACCGCCACGTAGATTGGTCCTTCCTGTCAGTCAGGAAGGGAGACCCTTCCTCGTCACTTCCTGGCACCATCACCGCACTGATTAGCCGCATCCTCTGTCAATCGGCTGGAGGTCGCCATGGTGACGGAGTGGTGCCTCCGCCCGAGGAGCTGCGGCCGCGCAGTACTTGGTGGGGAGGGTGGTGCCGTGGACCAAGCCCGGGGACTGGGCCTGGGCTGGAACCAAGGATGAGCCTAGGTCTGGGGTCAGGGACGAGCCCGGAGATGAAGTCGGGGTTTGGACTGGACAGCGGCCGAACTGAAGGCTGGAGCCCAAGTTCGTGCCTGGGTCAAGGTGTACCAGCACCCCAGGGGCCACCCGGCCGCCGCCATCCAGCAGCACAGCCTCCGTTTACTGGTCTGTGGGCAGCTCTGGCTCGGCCTCCCTCCACCCTCACCCCGCCCCCGGCACAGCGAGCTCGGCTCCGTCAAGGCCCAGGTCCGCGAGTGCTTCAGCCGCCTAGAGCCTGGGCCGGGCCGAGTACGAGAACCAGGCCGAGTTCAAGCCCTGGCGCTGCTCTACGACCTGGGCAGGGAATGGGAGTGAGGGGAGGAGGATGAGGGAAATGAGGAGGAGGGAGAGGGGGCAGCGTCGAGCCCCGCTAGCGGGGGGCACCGTGGGTCCCGGGATGGGCAGCGCTCCAGTGGGTCTTGCCCGCGGGCGCGGACACCGGTAGTGGCCCTAACGCACCGCACCGCACCGTTACACGGAGAGAGGGAGCGCATAGCCCTGGCCCACAGGGGGGGGGGGGGGGGGGGGGGGGGGAAGAGAAGAGGGAGGGGGAGGGAGAGGGGAGGAAGAATGAGGGGGGGGGGAGAGAGGGATGAGGGAGGGAGGGGGCGAGAGAGGGATGAGGGAGGGAGGGGAGAGAGAGAGGAAGGGTGGGGAGACAGAGGGAGGGAGGGAGGGGGAAGAGAGAGGGAGGGACAGAGAGGGAGGGGGAAGAGAGAGGGAGGGTGGGGGGTAGAGGGGTGATGGAGTGCAGGGCGGTAGGGAGTAGAGGGGGAGGGGGACAGGGAGGGGTGAATTTGATGGGAGGGGGTTAAGCGTGAATGGTGAAAGATTGTGCTGGGGGAACGGGTTGCGTTAGAGGAACGGGTTGCGTTGAGGGACCAGGCCTTCTGTGTGACAAAGACCCAATTAGACTAGTAATAATGATAAATACATTGGCCCTGGTGTAGGTATGTTGCAAAAGTTACCTTCAGCGGCGCTGCAGTTCTGCTGCTGCCCCGTGTGCGCGACTTAGGAACCTTTGAGAGGGGGGTGGGTTTAAAACGCGATTTTCTCTAGGTTGTTGAAATCGATGTTGTTCAGCCTACTTAGTTGCTGATGAAAAATTGCTGCGAAATTCGTTCGCTGCAGGTATTTTTAAACTAAATTGGGTTATTTAATTGTTATAGTAGATTAAAAATCATCCTCTAAAGCCGCAAACCCCGACAACAGGACCGATCTCATGTAGGGGACAACGCAAGGTAGGCTGTTTATTTTTACATTAAAAAGGGCTTCTTAAGATCCCTTTATACAAAATGTTATGTTGCGAGTAGCTGACTTGGGGGCCCATCTGAACCAGCAGTATCTTTCATGCCGACATGGGGTTCAAATCCACCGCAATGGCAGCGTTCTAAACCAGCGCGTTCCACAGAATCCCATTTAATGGCTGATTTAAATGGCCATTAATTTACAGCAATTGAACACTAAATCCCTTCCATTTGGCCTATAAATGAATGTCAATGAGATTTAAAAATCATGTTTTATTGTGAATTCTTGTGTGAATGTTCTTTGGACACTTAGGCTATTTAAAAATGTTAATCTTTCCTTAAGAAATGGATAGATGTTTAGATCTAGTATTTTAATTTTGGAATTAGCTAGAATTGGGTAACTAACTAATTATATGCTTTAATTTCAGGTCATCCAAGTAAGATTGTTTAATATTTGTTTCAGAATGCTTCATCTATAATATCTGAACTGAACATTTCTTAATTTTTAATAAAGTTATGGGCTTTAGACTGTCCTCGATCACAGCTTTTGTGTTGAGTCAATGGAAAATCATTAGGGAACAAGATGCTAATTTCCGAGTATGAAAATGGCCATAACCTTTTTAATACTGAAGATATGAAAGTGAATTAGGTGTCAAATTAAACTTTTTTTTATGCTTTATCTGATGGGATAAATTGCAGACTTGATTTTTTAAATCTCAAAATGTTGTAACATTGCTACCTGCTGTGTAAGTGAGCAGTAGAATCTGCGGTTAGTTGATGAAAAGGTGGGCAGGAGATCCAAAAGATTGAAAGCACGTACTGCAAGATTCAAAAACAGCTGCTTTCCCACTGTTACCAGACTCTTGAACAGATCTCACATCTGCCAAGGATGAATTCCTGAACTCCCAATCCAGCACATAGTGGCCTTTGCATTTTTATTATCTTGCATTTTTACTTTCTCTGTAGCTACAACACTGTCCCATGCAATCTCAGCCCATTCTAGTTTTGCACTGCCTGATGTGCTTGTGTGTGGTTTAATTCCACAAATGTATGGTATGATTTGGCTGAACAAAATTTTTCAGTGTATCTTGGTGCATGTGACAATAAACAAAACATATCTGTAAAATGACGGAAAAGTGTCAGCAGACCTTTCAAACACCACTTATCGCCAAGCTGCTCCCTTATGCCCAATTTTGGTTTTGCCCGGACCACTCAACTCTAGAGCTCAACACAACCTTGGTCAAACCATGGATCGTGGCACTGAATTTCAGAGACGAGGTGAGAATTAACATCAGGGCAGCATTTGATTATGTGTGGCACCCACATATTCTGATTAAAGTGAACTCAATGGGTGTCAAAGGGAAACAGTTTGAAATTGTTCCCTGAGTGATTGTTGGATGTCAACCATCTACAATGCATACATCACAGCAGCATCTTTAGCTGCTTCATAATTAACTTCCTTCCATAAGGTCAGAAGGTTTGCTGATGATTGCCAAATGTTCAATTCCATTTTCAGCTCCTCAGCAAATGAAGCAGCACATGCATATGTTAACTTATGCATTGTTCAGGCATTGACTGAAAAGTGGCAAATAATGTTCAAGCCACAAAAGTGCCAAGTAATGACCATCTCCAACAAGAGAGAATTTAACCTGCCTTCTTGACATTCAATGGCCTTGCAATCACAGAATACCCCATCAATAATATGCTGGGACTAGTCATTGACCGAAACTAACAACATCAAATCTGTGGCTACAAGAGTGGGTTAGAGACGTGATGACTTGCTTCTTGAAACTAAAGGTTTTTCACCACAATCCCACACAGATCAGCAGTTGGATGGAATATATTTCATTTACATGTATGAGAAAGGGCTAACCATTCTTAACCATAATCAGGATCAAGCAGCTGCCAAATGACACCTCATTACTTCATGGCAACAACGGGTCAATAGACAACAGACAATAGGTGCAGGAGTAGGCCATTCGGCCCCTCAAGCCAGCACCGCCATTTAATGTGATCATGGTTGATCATCCACAATCAGTACCCCATTCCTGCCTTCTCCCCATATCCCCTGACTCTGCTATATTTAAGAGCCCTATCTAACTCTTTCTTGAAAGTATCCAGAGAACCGGCCTCCACCTCCCTCTGAGGCAGAGAATTCCGCAGACTCACAACTCTCAGTGTGAAAAAGTGTTTCCTCATCTCCATTCTAAATGGCTTACCCCTTATTCTTAAACTGGCCCCTGGGTTTGGACTCCCCCAACATCGGAAACATGTTTCTTGCCTCTAGCGTATCCAAACCCTTAATAATCGTATATGTTTCATTAAGATATCCTGTCATCCTTCTAAATTCCAGAGTATACAAGCCCAGCCACTCCATTCTCTCAGCATATGACAGCCCCGCCATCCCTGGAATTAACCTTGTGAACCTACGCTGCACTCCCTCAATAGCAAGAATGTCCTTCCTCAAATTAGGGGACCGAAACTGCACACAATACTCCAGGTGTGGTCTCACTAGGGCCCTGTACAACTGCAGAAGGACCTATTTGCTCTAATACTCAACTCCTCGTGTTATGAAGGCCAACATGCCATTCGCTTTCTTCACTGCCTGCTGTACCTGCATGCTTACTTTCATTGACTGATGAACAAGGACCCCCAGATCCCATTGTACTTCCCCTTTTAGATCTGCCTTCCTATTTTTGCTACTAAAGCGGATAACCTCACATTTATCCAATTTAAACTGAATCTGTCATGCTTCTGCCCACCCACCCACCCAACCTGTCCAAGTCACCCTGCATTCTCATAGCATCCTCCACACAGTTCACACTGCCACCCAGCTTTGTGTCATCTGCAAATTTGCTAATGTTACTCTTAATCCCTTAATCTAAATTGTTAATATATACTTTAAATAGTTGCGGTCCCAGCACCGAGCCTTGCGGTACCCCACTAGTCACTGCCATTCTGAAAGGGACCCGTTAATCCCTCAGCTTTGTTTCCTGTCTGCCAACCAATTTTCTATCCATGTCAGCACTCTACCCCCAATACCATGCGGCCTAACTTTGCCCACTAATCTCCCCTTATCAAATGCTTTCTGAAAGTCCAGGTACACTACATCCACTGACTCTCCCTTGTCCATTTTCCTAGTTACATCCTCAAAAAATTCCAGAAGATTAGTCAAGCATGATTTCCTCTTCGTAAATCCATGCTGACTGGATTTGGAAAATGATCACCAATGCGTCCACAATTTCTAGAGCTACTTCCTTAAGTACCCTGGGATGCAAACCATCAGGGATTTATCAGCCTTCAGTCCCATCAGTCTGCCCAACACCATTTACTGCCTAATGTGGTCCCTCCCTGATGAACTAAATCTGGCACCAATATGTCTCTTCCCAATGAAGTCACTGTGTTTTATGCACATTTTGAACAGGCCAATGGAGAAATCCCACTCGCCCAGCCAGTCTTGAGTCTACCTGTATCAGCAGTTACTATGGCAGAAGTACAATCAGTCTTCCTGAGAGTGAATCTGCAGAAAACAATTGTTCCAGATGAAGTCCCTGGCCGCGTTCTCAGGATCGTTGTGGATCAGCTGACAAAGATATTCACCAACATCTTTAACCTCTCACAACACTATTCTGAGGTTTCCACCTGCTTTGAAAGATCGATGTGGTGAACCAGGCCTGCCACCACACATGGCCGCAGGTGTCCCGCCGGGTCCTTCTACATTCACGGCAGTCCTCCGCCGGGTTGCTGTCCGTGACCCTCCTCGCTATCAGCAGCACGGGCCCCTCCATGCTCTCGTTGTGTCACTCCGGTTCTGTGGTGCATTTCGTGAGCCTTCTGTCACTGTGTAGTGCACCTCGGGTTTCGTGGCGCGTGAGCCAGATCTGCCGTTGGAGTGGAGAGCGGCTCTCTGTGATAGAGAACCTAGTAACATGGTGTCAGGACAATAACCTCTCCGTCAGATGTCAGCAAGACAAAGGTGATAGTTATCGATTTCAGGAAGCACGTTGTACATGCCCCAATCAGCATCAATGGTGTGGAAGTAGATATGGTTGAGAACTTCAAGTTCCTTGATATTAATATTACCAATGATCCGTCATGGACCACCACTTTAATGTGATAGCCATGAAGGCACACTAGTGCCTCTACTTTCTGAGGAGACTGAGGAAATTTAGCATGTCTCCAGGGACTCGTATTTCTACTGGTGCACCATAGAAAGCATACTGTCAGGTTGCATCACAGCTTGGTTTGGGAACAGCTTTGCTCAATATGGCCCCCAACAATTGCAGAGCATTGTAGATGTAGCCCCGTCTATCACACAGACCCAACGTCCCACCATTGAATCCACTTCATACTGCCTCGAAAAAGCAGCCACCATAATCAAAGGCTTGTCCCACCCCTGTCATTCCTCTTCTCCCTGCTCCCATCTGGCTGAAGATGAAAATGTGTACCACCACACTCAAGAACAGCTTCTTCCCCTCTGTCATCATGCTTTCCGAACAATCATTCCGTAAGTTAAGGCACAGTCCAATTCACCTCAATTTCATTGTGGGCATTGGACTGTCTATGGAACTGGTGCACAACAATGCTGAGAACAATATTCTGCACTCTGTGTCTTCTTTGTTCGACCTATTTTACTTGAGTTTGACGATTGTGTTTATGTATGGTATATCTGATTTGGATAGCATGCATAACAAAGCTTTTCACTGTAACTCAGTGCTCGTGACAATAGTAAACCCACAAAAAGTGAGTAAATATTCTGTAAATATTCATTCCCTTCAATCTAGTCATTACATGGCTGCAAAATGTATTGCAGTTATTCCCCCCCATCTCCAAACCTAAGAGAGATGAGGACTATCCTGACTTGGAGATATGACATTGGTTCAAAATGTTGCTCATTAATACCTTTTCAAGAGTGGACAATCAATGCTTGCCTTGAAAATAACATCCAGATCCTGAAAATGAAGTTTAAAGAAAATAGGGCACTGTTGCCAATAGGTGGATGATTTGGGTTATTTTCTAGGTGGCTTTGGATTAAGAGGGCTGATCCGTGGGCGGTTGCTGCTGGGACGCAAGTCGGGGCCTGATCAACCCTGGCTGGGTCGCCTGGGCGAGGGTGTCTGATGTGAGACCCAAAACACTCGAAGACCCCAGGTCACATCACTGAGGATGCGTCCCAGCGCATCTAGAAGATGTACCTTTCACACTCATAAGAAGATTCACTAAGTTAACTTCTGAGGGAGAACTGAGGGAATGTCAAATCACCCATGATCAGATTGAATGGGCAAAATAAGCTTGAGTGTCTGAAATGACAGCCTCCACTCTTGCGTTTATATATTAATGGCAATTCTCATCTTTGAGTGTTCTTTGTATTTAGAAACCATTGAACCCAGTTAATCTATTTCCCATCAGTGAGAGATGATTGAAGGTAGAAACCAGAAGTACTGTAATGAATTGTAAAACTCTGATATATGCTCCATTTATTTTGCAGGGTTGCTTCCAGTAAAAACTGTGCCGGTAATAGCCATTTATCTTTGTCATGAGTGTTTGTCCTTCAACAGACTCTAGTTTATGAATTTTAACACTCGGATGATATACTACATTAATAAGAATATACATTATTGTTAGGCTACAATTTATTTGAAAAAAAACAGTTTTGGTGTCTGAGGAATGGTTGTAAGGAACCAATCCGATTCACTGATTTTCTTCAGGGAAGAAATTCAGCAGACTTTATTTAGCCTTTCTGATGTCTGCAAGTCGACAGCATGCGGTTGACTGTTAGCAGCCTCCAGATGTGCTTTAGCAACCCACACAGTTCCGGTAAAATTAGGGACAGTCAATAAATGCTTGCCTTTCAGCAACATCCATGAGTAAATAAAAGCAACATATTGCATGGTGTCTGCTGCTTAGTTTTGGCAGTTGCTTGGAATGTTAATGTGCTCCAAGGAATCAGTGGCAGGCAATACAGCATGGATCACTGAAACGTAAATAACTTTCAGTATGTGTATGTAAGTTTTCTCGGTTTTTTTATACATCGCTTGCCTGACATGAACTATAAATCAATGAATCACAAACAATGGCAACTTAATGATGCAACTGGTTAATGATTTTGCTGCACTAACAATGCCAAATTACATAAAGCCCAACTAAAAATCGAATAATGAACACTTTTGCACAATGTAAGGTATTAGTAATAGGTTTGAGGCACCCATGCAATCTGCTAGGAAGCACAACTGCCTTGCCTTATGTTTTACACATCCAGGCATTAATTCTTCACTGTGTGGTTTTTATATTTGACAAACTCGACAACATTTGGAATCGAGAACCACATTAGACACAGATTTAAGATGAAGGGGAAAAGATTTAATAGGAATCCGAGGGGTAACTTTTTCACACAAAGGGTGGTGCATGTATGGAATGAGCTCTCAGATGAGGTGTTTGAGGTAAATTTAAGAAATAATTAGACAGGTACATGGATATGACAGATTTGGAGGGATATGGGCCATATGCAGGCAGGTGGGGCTAGTGTAGATGGAACATGATGGTCGGGGTGGGCAAGTTGGGCTGAAAAGCCTGTTTCCATGATGTATGATTCTAGGAACACAGGCATAAATAAGACAGGTTTCTGATATTGTATCTGTATAATCAGTTGATGGATAATTCTTAAAATGGGATACCAAAAATTAATTTTAATTTTGTATTTGTGTTAGTGAATCATTGTTATATGGCTTATTCCCATACTCTGCTATAACATGGAAGGTTGCCTTTTGGCTCTTTGAGTCCACGCCTTCCGACTAGTGAGAATCATCAGCACTTAACTGGCAGATGTTCCAGGTCGGAGAGCGGGAATGGGACAAGAAATTCTGAGTTCCACAACGAGTTTATCATGAAGCCTCTTCCTTTTCCTGAATTGGTCATCCGGTCCATAAAGTCCACCAAAATTCTTCAACCACCCAACTCAAATAGGGTTAATTTGCAATAAATAACAAACAAACTAACCAATTAGAACATCTTTGGGAGGTGGAAAGAAACTGGATGATTCATGGGAAGCCCACAGTGAACATGCAGACTACACTGGAGATCAAGACTAAACGTGGTTTGCTACAGCTGTGAAGCACAGTAACACCCAATGCAATGTTGCATTGTTAAAATCTCATGTTTTTTTGAAGATGGGGATGAAAGTTCAAATCAATCGTATTGATGGAGCAGGCTGAGAAATAAGCCCTCCTTAATTAAGAATTTAATGAGTGAATATGAATTCTGCATCCAAGTTTCTATCTCCCTCCTCTCCTTCCACCTCCCCATGTAAACCCCATTCATTTTTTTAAAATTATTATGGAATTTTGGAATTGTCAAAAAAAAGCCCTTGGAAGCCTTTAAATAGAATCCGTCTTATTCTCACTTGCCCCTTTCCCTGTCTTCACTCTCCATCCTTCATCTTGTCGAAAGTCTTTACAGTTGTGTGAATTTTATGGTTGCCTGGCTCCATCCTTTCAATAAACCTTGTACAGTTTACATTGTGGGTTAATGGTGCATATCAAGAGCTTGAGCTTTCCATCTTATGCTGCCAGAGGCAGTCCCTGATTTGTGAAGGCTGACTTAATGATTCATGATACTTTATAATTAGCAAAGCTGTGTTTCTGTATTTTGGCAAGTTGCTTTCTCGGAAGTCTAGTTGAACCACAACATCGTTTGGGAAACCGTGACACTGAAAAGAACAGAACTATTGTGCATATGCGTTACAATTTGTTTGGCTGCAGTCTGAAAGATGATATAGGTATCTCTGGTTAGATTCCCTGCAAGTAGCCTATATATCAAACTATATAAAGCCATAGTTTGACTAATTAACTTTGATAGTGCACCGTCTCCAGGTGAATTCTCAGGCACACCACACGCACGGGATGCGGGGCTAGCCCTTCACATCCACTGCATCCAAGTATCATGCTGAATGCTGAAAATAGATTGGCTCTGGAACTGAAATCTCCACTTGACGGGGGTTTAAGCTATGATTTGAGCTCTGTGTTATGATTTAAAAGTAGAATGTTGCTATTAAGCCAAAGGGTCACTCTAAGACATCAGAATAAAAGGTATAAAATAATATTGGTAACTTTGTGCCCTGCAGGTTTTGTAATCAAAATGTTAGTTTGAACTTGAAAACGTTTGGTTGATTGGTTATATTTTCATTTATTTTGTACACTATCAATTTGACAAAAAAAATAATACCATTGGCAAATACTTTAAATTGGTAATGGTCTTATAGATTCCTTACATTCTGTGACAGTATTTTTCCAATGCTTACATTTTTCAGTAGGAAGATACATAGGTAGAAACAAGAAACAGTAATCCATGCCTTTATTACATCTAGGCTGGATTACTGTAACGCACTCTACTCTGGAGTCGCACGAGCATCATTGGCTCGTCTCCAGCTGGTTCAAAATGCTGCCGCTCGCCTCTTAACCGGAACTCGAAAGAGGGAGCACATTACGCCAATTTTGGCCTCCCTTCACTGGCTCCCAGTGCACTTTCGAGTTCATTTTAAGATTATTTTATTTGTTTTTAAATCGTTGAATGGGCTCGCCCCGCCTTACCTCTCTGAGCTGCTCCACCCATACGCTCCTGCCTGGTGCCTCAGGTCAGCTGATCAGCTGCTCCTTGAGGTACCAAGGTCTAAGCGGAAACTCAGAGGGGATAGAGCCTTTTCTGTTGCTGCTCCGGCACTCTGGAACACCTTGCCGTTGCACATCAGACAGGCCCCCTCACTGTCCATCTTCAAAATCCACCCTAAAAACTCATTTTTATTCTCTGGCTTTCGACACTGCCTGAGGCATTGCTCCTGTTTTTAGTGCTTTTAATGTCTTTTAATTTTTACTGTTTTATAGTCCTTTGTTTTACGGTTTTTAATGGTTTGTAATAACTTCTTGGCCATGAGTTCTCATGTACAGCACTTTGTGGCAACTGCAGTTGTTTAAAGTGCTTTATGAATAAAGTTATTACAGGTGCACAACCTTTCATCCGGTGTTCCAGAAACCGAAAAGCTCCGAAAACCGGCCATTTTTTCCAGATGTCGTCTGCGCACCAAAGCTCGCGTTTGGCGCCAAACCTGACCCAAAACGACCCACGGTCAACCCAGGTCTGTACTACTGTAGCGGCTGCCTCCTCCCTGGAGACCGGGAGACGCTTAAACATCTGTAAATCATTGCTTAAATGTTAGTCAGTTAGTTTGGAGGGCTTTTATGTGAAGGGGGGTGAAGGGGTAAACTTTAATTCTTAGTCCCCTACCTGGTCGGAGAGGCGGGGAGCGGTCAATGCCTTACCGGGTCGCTGTGCAGTAAGCTCCGCAGCGCTGTGGCCGGTGGGGCCGCGGGCGGCGCCGGTTGTAGCTCCGACCCCGGCAACTCTACCCCTGGCTGCGCGGCTCTCCAAATCCAGCGCGGCCCGCGGCCGGACACCCCAGCTCCGTGAATGTCGGGAGTCGGCGGCGTCGCAGCCCCGGGATACCAGCGGGGAGCGGGCAATGCCTTACCGGGTCGCCGTGCGGCAAGCTCCGGAGCGCTGTGGCCGCCGACACACAACATCGCGGAGCGTCGCTGGATTTGGAGCCGCGCAGCCAGGGGTAGAGTTGCCGGGGTCGGAGCTCCAACCGGCGCCGCTCGCGGCCGGTGGTGCCCCCAGCTCCGCGGCTCCAAATCCAGCGACGCTCCGCGAATGTTGGAAGAAGGCGGCCACAGCGCTCCGGAGCTTGCCGCACGGCGACCCGGTAAGGCATTGCTCGCTCCCCGCTGGTATCCCAGCGCTGCGACGCCGCCGACTCCCGACATTCTCGGAGCTGGGACGTCCGGCCGCGGGCCGCGCTGGATTTGGAGCGCCTCGCAGCCAGGGGGAGAGTTGCCGGGGTCGGAGCTACAACCGGCGCCGCCCGCGGCCGGACGGAGCCCCCAGCTCCGCGAGGTTGGGAGTCGCCGTCCAGGTAGGTAGGGGACTAAGAATTAAAGTTTCTCCCTTCACCCCTACACCACCACCACCACATAAAATCCCTCCAAACTAACTGACTAACATTTATGCAATGATTCTCCCAGTCTCCGGGGAGGAGGCAGCTGCTCCAGACTTTTCAAGCCGCCCGCGCTACCTACCTAATCTACGCTAAAAACTTCCATTCTGAAATCCGAAAATGTCCGAAATCCGACAAGTGTCTGGTCCCAAGGCTTTCGGATAAAAGGTTGTGCACCTGTATTATTATTAAACTGCAGATGGTGGTTTACAAAAAAGGCACAAAGTGCTGGAGTAATTCAGCCGATCAGGCAGTATCTCTGGAGAACATGGATAGGTGATGTTTCGGTCAAGCCTCTTACAATGTAGGTGTCCATGATGAAGACAAAAACATGAAAATCAGAATATAATTTCAGAGGTCTGTGGTTTATGCATTCATGTCTGCTTTTGTGCCTGCAAGTACTCAATCGTGTATATCATTTCTGAGAATGATAATCATAGAGCAGGGAAACAGACCCTTTGGCCCAACATGTCCATGCCAATCAAGATGCCCCAGCCAAGCTAGTCCCATTTGCCAGCTTTTGTCACATATTCCTCTAAATCTTTCCTATCATAGAAACATAGAAATTAGGTGCAGGAGTAGGCCATTCGGCCCTTCGAGCCTGCACCGCCATTCAATATGATCATGGCTGATCATCCAACTCAGTATCCCATACCTGCCTTCTCTCCATACCCCCTGATCCCCTTAGCCACAAGTGCCATATCTAACTGTTGTTTAAGAGGGAACTGCAGATGCTGGAGAATCGAAGGTTACACAAAAAAGCTGGAGAAACTCAGCGGGTGCAGCAGCATCTATGGAGCGAAGGAAATAGGCAACGTTTCGGGCCGAAACCCTTCTTCAGACTGAAGAAGGGTTTCGGCCCGAAACGTTGCCTATTTCCTTCGCTCCATAGATGCTGCTGCACCCGCTGAGTTTCTCCAGCTTTTAAAAAAAAAAAAAAATGATTCAATTTAATTGTCATTGTCAGTGTACAGTACAGAGACAACGAAATGCATTTTTAGCATCTCCCTTGAAAGGGAGACACAGGGCGTCGCGGTGTGCCCGCGCCTGCCGCCGTAATTACATTCCATTACACACAGGCAAAGGTGGGTGAAGTGTCTTGCCCAAGGACACAACGACAGTATGCACTCCAAGCGGGATTTGAACCGGCTACCTTCCGGTCGCCAGCCGAACTCTTAGCCCATTGTGCCCATTGTGCTTTTTTGTGTAACCTGCCATATCTAACTCCCTCTTAAATATAGCCAATGAACTGGCCTCAACTACCCTCTGTGGCAGAGAGTTCCAGTACTTGTCCAAGTGTTCAAGTACTTGTCCAAGTGTTTTTTAAATAGAATAGAATAGTTTCTTTATTGTCATTGTAACATGGACCATGTACAACGAAATTTAAAATGTCAGCCAGTCAGTGCAGCATTCAAACATTTCTAAAAGCTAACGATACATACACGGTAAAATAATAAAGATAAACAACTAAATAAATATCACGAACACAGCACGCATGCACACCCAACCCTCCATCCTTCTGTCGATTTCACAGTTACCACAGTCCCTTAGTCTGTATCGCCCCTGCGTTCCTTGGCGGCTACATTTAGTGCCTTTATAGCAGTGGGGTAAAAACTGTTTTTGAGTCCTTGTCCTTGTAGATCCTTGTCGTTTGTCCTTGTCCTTGTAGATCTGTACCGTCTGCCTGACGGCAACAGTTCAAACAGGGAGTGTCCGGGGTGGGAAATGTCCTTTATGATATTCTGGGTTTTTTTGGTGCAGCGGGAACTGTGTAAGTCCTCCAAGGTAAGGAGAGGGCAGCCGACAATCCTCTGGGCATTGTCAATGGCCCTCTGGAGCGCTTTCCTCTGAGCCGCTGTGCAGCTGGTGTACCACACGCATACACAGTATGTTAGTATGCTCTCAATGGAGCACCGATAAAAGGACAGCAACAGTCTCTGAGTGATGTTGTTCTTCCTGAGCACCCTCAGGAAGTGCAGTCTCTGCTGGACCTTTTTCAGCAGCGCAGTGGTGTTCACGCTCCACGTCAGGTCCTCCTCAATATGGATTCCCAGGAAGCGGAAATCCGCCACCCTCTCTACACAGTCCCCTCTGATAGTCAATGG
This sequence comes from Leucoraja erinaceus, assembly GCF_028641065.1. Lineage (NCBI taxonomy): Eukaryota > Metazoa > Chordata > Chondrichthyes > Rajiformes > Rajidae > Leucoraja > Leucoraja erinaceus. The sequence continues at coordinate 97,314,668 of NC_073379.1, read as the reverse complement.
CAAAGATCGTAGAGGGACAAGATAGACCACTCCTCGAAAAACGCGTAGTATGACGTGTGTGACCGTCGACGCCATATTGTTAAGCATTTATTGGGCTGTAATGGCGTCCTCAGCTAAATCTACATCTCACTGCTCCGCTATCAAGTATTCTAATCGTAAATCTAAACGACCCAACCTGTCATTCTTTAGGTTCCCCAATAAAAAAGAAAGGTGAGAAAATATTTTTATTATTTTCAGTCGATATTCTGTCGTGAAAATGGTATTTTCTGTTCTCCCATCAACGGCCATTGGGAAACATTAGTCGGTACATTAGAAAGTTCTTAGACTTATTTTTAATAGTTCTTTACTCACCACAATAATAAAGACAATTTTAACACTTCTGTACGTTTTTGGTTTTGTTTTGTAAGGGATTAGTCTGCACAATATGGCCCGCGGACACATCAGGTCCAGTGACCAGGAGATTTTTCGAGTCCGAGAATGGGCGGCTGTTACCCATTATATTCCTCGAACATAGGGACATAGCAAACAACACTCACATACATACAAGACATCACAAGCCCGCCGTGAAGAAGGGTGCAATCAAATATTATATAACTCTGCTCTATCATCTTTGGGTGCAATGGTGGGTCGGGGGGTTCGGTGGCGGCGGCCGCAATCAAAGATACTAGTGGAGCTCTGCTCTATAATCTTTGGTCGGAATGGGACGGCTGCGCGTTATAATGTGCTATCGTTCCACTCTCCCTCTCCCCCCTTCTCCCTCTCCCCCTTGTCCCTCTCCCCTTCTCCCTCCCCCCTTCTCCCTCTCTCCCCCCCCTCCCCCTCTCCCTCCCCTTCTCCCTCTCCCCCTTCTCCCTCTCCCCCTTCTCCCCCTCCCCCTTGTCCCTGTCCCCCTTCTCCCTGTCCCCCCCTTTCCCCTTCTCCCTCTCCCCCTTCTCCCTCTCCCCCCTTCTCCCTCTCTTTCGATCTCTCTCTCCCCTCCTCTCGATCTCTCGCTCCCCTCTCTTCTCTCGATCTCTCTCTCTCTCTCTCTCCCCCCCTCTCTTCGCGATCTCCTTCCCTTCCCTCTCTCCCACCCTTCCATCTCTCCCTCCCTTACCTCTTCGTGAGAGTTGGCAGCTCTGCTATGCCTTGGGTCCAAAAGAGGATAGATAGAAAATACTTAATGGTCTTTGTAAGAAGATTTTAATAAGCTCTTCTACATTTAAGGTAAATTGACATATTAGAGGCAAAACACATTTTCAATATACAGGTCTCTCCACACAACTGAAAACAATTGCATTTAAGTGATATATCATCCATTGTTCAGGCAAGTAGCACTAGGTTACAATAAACTTCCTGCATATTCCAGGAATTCATCTCATAAAAATGGGAGAGGCTTAAATGCATTGTAAAATCATAAATCCATGTTGACTTGGACTAATGCTTTTACTGCTATCCAAATGCCCCATTATTACATCTTTAATAATTGACTCCAGCATCTTTCACACCACCAAAGTCAGGCTAACTGGTCTGTAATTCCCCATTTTCTCTCTCGCTCCTTTCTTGAAAAGTGGGATAGCATTAGCTATCCTCCAATCCACAGGAACTGATCGTAAATCTATTGATCGTTGGAAAATAATAGAAACATAGAAATTAGGTGCAGGAGTAGGCCATTCGTCCCTTCGAGCCTGCACCGCCATTCAATATGATCATGGCTGACCATCCAACTCAGTATCCCGTACCTGCCTTCTCTCCATACCCTCTGATCCCCTTAGCCACAAGGGCCACATCTAACTCCCTCTTAAATATAGCCAATGAACTGGCCTCGACTACCCTCTGCGGCAGAGAGTTCCAGAGATTCACCACTCTCTGTGTGAAAAAGGTTCTTCTCATCTCGGTTTTAAAGGATTTCCCCCTTATCCTTAAGCTGTGACCCCTTGTCCTGGACTTCCCCAACATCGGGAGCAATCTTCCTGCATCTAGTCTGTCCAACCCCTTAAGAATTTTGTAAGTTTCTATAAGATCCCCTCTCAATCTCCTAAATTCTAGAGAGTATAAACCAAGTGTATCCAGTCTTTCTTCATAAGACAGTCCTGACATCCCAGGAATCAGTCTGGTGAACCTTCTCTGCACTCCCTCTATGGCAATAATGTCCTTCCTCAGATTTGGAGACCAAAACTGTACGCAATACTCCAGGTGTGGTCTCACCAAGACCCTGTACAACTGCAGTAGAAACTCCCTGCTCTTATACTCAAATCCTTTCGCTATGAAAGCTAACATACCATTCGCTTTCTTCACTGCCTGCTGCACCTGCATGCCTACTTTCAATGACTGGTGTACCATGACACCCAGGTCTCGCTGCATCTCCCCTTTTCCTTGTCGGCCGCCATTTAGATAATAGTCTGCTTTCCTGTTTTTGCCACCAAAATGGATAACCTCACATTTATCCACATTATACTGCATCTGCCAAACATTTGCCCACTCACCCAGCCTATCCAAGTCACCTTGCAGTCTCCTAGCATCCTCCTCACAGCTAACACTGTCCCCCAGCTTAGTGTCATCCGCAAACTTGGAGATATTGCCTTCAATTCCCTCATCCAGATCATTAATATATATTGTAAATAGGTGGGGTCCCAGCACTGAGCCTTGCGGTACCCCACTAGTCACTGCCTGCCTAATGAAGAACTCAACCATATTATGGTCACTCTTGCCCAAGGGGGCAGTACAACAAGATTGCTAACTAACCCTTCCTCATTACTCAATACCCAGTCTAAAATAGCCTGCTCTCTCGTTGGTTCCTCTACATGTTAATCATATGTATAAATATATATGTATGTGTATATATATGCATGTATATGTATATGTGTGTATATATGTATGTATATATATGTTTATATGTGTGTATGTATGCATATAAATGTATCCATATGTATGTGTGTATTTGTATGTGTGGGTATGTATGTGTATATGTATGTATGTATGTGTATATATGTGTGTGTATATATGTATGTGTATATATATGTGTGTGTAAATATATATATGCATATATATATATATATTATTACTATATAATTATATATATAATTGCCTTTATGGTTTATGTATATCATCTTACAAGACAAATAAATTAATAGCGATTATTTAAATCAAAGTAGCTTCTGATACATGAGAATAAACTATTATCTCTAACTTGCCTCTCACACACAGACACACATTCATATAAATATATTAAATATATATACGTTAAATTTAATTTTTTGCAGTGTGTGTTAAAGCAATACAATGCAAGGGAAACTACACAAAGGAGGGGTCTGTTCCCGCTACAAGATACTTGAGGATCTTTGCTTTGGATCAAAGATTATAGCGGAGTTCTATAATCTTTGCTTTGAATCACAGCGGGTGGAATACCGGAAGTCGAGTGTCGCTGTAACAAATGGCGGCCGTGACGTTCCGTTGCGTACTACACGTAAGCCCATTGAATTTCGAAGGAGTGGTCTATCTTGTCCCTCTACGATCTTTGGTCAATGGTACCATGTCCGTTTTGTTCTTCCTGATGTCTATTATTACTTCCTTTGTCTTTAAGGTGTTGAGGAGCAGGTTATTTTCTTCGCACCACACTGTCAGCTGCTCCACCTCATCCCGGTATGCTGTTATAGTCCCTGCTTTCACTCCTCTGACAGCTACTGTATTCAACCAACACCTTCTGAGTGGAACAGTTTGCCCCTCAGGTTTGTATTAAATCTTGCCCCACTCTCCTTAAACATACGTCTTCTTGTTTTTAATTGTTGTTGTCATTGATTGATAGATATCCCTAGAGATTCACCGCCCTTTGAGTGAAGAAATTTCTCACTTTCAAGGAACTATGTACCTACATTCTTAGATCCCTCTGCACTACAACACTCCCCAGAGCCCTGCCATTCACCTTGTTTCTGACCGAAATGTCTACCTATACAAGTGTGATGCATGCTTCTAATTATATAAGGACGATCAGAAAGTCAGTGGACTGGTTCCTGCTTTTTCTCTATTGCTGAGACCATGTATTCTCTATATATTATTGAAAAATAACAATCCTTGTTTAAATAATTCAAGTTTAAGTTTAAAAATAACTTATACAGGTGATGTTAACAAAAATAATGAATGTTGCAGCAGATAAATGACCTTGGAAATATCCTCAAAATAAATTGTTAGCTAAAGTGAAGCTCATGAGATTGAAGGCAAATTATTGTTCTGGTCAGGAAATTAGTTGAGGGTTTGGCAACAAAGCACGTGCTCAAAGTAGTGGGGTGAAAAAATGATAGGTCACTGTTCAGTTCCTGGTCTCCACATGGACTGTTGTTTCATATGTCTCTGAGTAGAAAAAATCCTAAATTTTTGTTGGGTATGTTCCTGAAAGCGCAATGTGTTTTGTATATCAATTCATCACTGCCAACTAAGATGCCCAACTAAGATGCTGGTCGCATTTGACTCCGTTTAGACCATATCCATGTAAACCCTTCATATCCATGTATCTGTCCAAATGTTACTGTATCTGCCTCAACTACTTCTTCTGGCAGGTCGTTCCACATACCCACCACTCTATGTGTGAAAACGTTGTCTCTTTCGGGTTCCTATTAAATACATCCCCTCTCGTCTTAAACCTATACCTGATTCTTCATTCCCCTACCTTGGGAAAAAGTACTCTGTACGCTCACTCTATCTATTGCCCTCATGATTTCATACGATCACCCCTCAGCCACCTGCATTCCAAGGAATATAGTACTAACAACTAACTCCCTATAGCTCAAGCGCTTGAGTCATGGCAACATCCATGTAAATCATCTGTGTGTGCTTTCCATCATAATAGCATCTTACCTACAGCAGGGTGACCAAAACGGAATCAATTCACCACGTGCTGCCTCACCAACATCTTGTACAGCTGCAACATAGCACCCCAACCTCTATACTCAATTCCCTGACTGATGAAGGCCATCAGCCTTCTTCAACATCCTATCCTGCGATGACATTTTCAGGAACTTGGATTTGTACCTGTACACCTAGATCCCTCCACTCTACTACACTTCCCAAGGCCCTACTATTCACTGTGAATATCCTTCCCTGGTTTGACTTCCAAAAATCAAATGCCTCACACTGAATTAAACTTTGATTTGGTGCAAAAATTAAAACATGGGTGAAACCTGCTGCACGAGTGAACTTAGAGTGTCATGTCAATTGTCATTTTTGGCAATAGAGAGTCTCACTGTTATCCAGGCAATATCAATGTGGCTTCCATGGAACTACTTTATACATTCCTTAACCATACCAAGAACTGCACCAGGAAAGTACACAAAAATGCTGGAGAAACTCAGCGGGTGCAGCAGCATCTATGGAGCGAAGGAAATAGGCAACGTTTCAGGCCGAAATGTTGCCTATTTCCTTCGCTCCATAGCTGCTGCTGCACCCGCTGAGTTTCTCCAGCATTTATGTGTACCTTCGATTTTCCAGCATCTGCAGTTTCTTCTTAAACACTGCACCAGGAATCCTGTTTCACCTGACAAGAAACAGAAAGCGAGTGAGTGTCTAATCTCCTGACATTAAACAGAATCAACTAGACAGGTATCTTCTTTGATCACATTTTTATGTTTAATGCACTGATGCTACTGGAACACATTTGATGAGTTCTTTCTATTACAGCAGAGAATGCTGAATTTCACTTTGGGTAATCCTAGCAATTATCAAAGAATTGCATTTTCATCTTTACTCTGAGCATGTGAACAAGGAATTCTGTTGCACCCTGGTGTATATGATAATAAAGTCTTGCTTTCTTTAATATCTTAATATTTCCAAGGCCTTTGTTTTTGTTCCTTGTATTATGCTAAGGATTACAAATTTATTGTAATATGGAAAGTTTTTTTTGCCTCTGAACTATTTCGATGTTTGTGGAAACCAATTGAGAACACATTTGAGTGACACCAAGAGCCTGCGGCACTCTTTGCAGAACTATTTCTGTTGATACCAATTTACATTGCAGATTAGCTAGGTAAATTGCCATTAGCTCGACAGTAAGCGTGATCTTTAAAAGTATATCAAATGCTGTTGCAAACCCTAAATAACTTAATATGCACTTGGTTACCTTTCTTCTGTAATTTGTATATCTACAAGTAGTTCCAGCAACTTAATGAAGTGTGGTTTATTGTCTCTAAACCCGTGCTGGCAGCTCCCTATGGCCTGTTGTTTACATGAATGGATACTATCATTTTTAATGCTCTCAAACACTTTTCCTCAGTACATACATCAGGTTAATGGGTCTTTAATTTCAAGATTTATCTCCTTTTTATAACTATTGGTATACTATTTGGGCACAGATACAGCTTTGTTGTTTATGATTTTTATTTTTAAGATGGTTGCCTTTTCAGCTACGTTCCTTGAAGGCATTCCATGCATTACTGATGAAACCATGTAATACATTATCAGTAATTTCTGAAGGCTAAAATGAAAAATCACTTTACTGCATTTTCTAGGATCTGATTCTAAAGTTATTTTGAATGGAATACATAGAACACAGAATATAGAACATGAAACAGTAGATCACAGGACTTTGGACCTGAACATGATGCCGTTAAACTAATCTCCTCTGTATGTATGTGATCCATATTCCTCCATTCCATGCATAACTGTGTGCCTATCTAAAAGACATAAATGCCACTATCATACCTGTCTCCACCGTCAGCCCTGACAGTGCCTTCCAGGCACACGTCACCCTGTATGTACAAAAGAACTTGCCCCGCACATCTCCTTTAAACTTTGACCCTATCGCCTTATAGCTATGCCCTCGAGTCTGACATTTCCACCTTGGGAGAAATGATTCTGACTGTTGACCACATCTATGCCTCTCATCATTTTTATACTTCTATCAGATCTCCTCTCAACCTCTGAAGTTCCAGAGAAAACAGTGCAAGTTTGTCCAGCCTCTTCTTCTCAGTAATACCCTCTAATCCAAGTAGCATTCTGGTCAACCTCTTCTGCACTCTGTCCAAAGCCTCTCCTACAATGGGATGACCGGACTGTACATAATACTCCAAATACAGTCTAACCAAAGTCCTATAAAGCTGTAACAAGATTTCCTGATTCTAATTCTCAGTGCCCTGACCAATAATAATAATAATACATTTTATTTGTATAGCGCTTTTCAAGGACTCAAAGTCGCTTGAACCAATGAAAGTAAGCATATCATATGTCTTATTTATCACTCTCTCTACTGTGTTGCCTCTTAGGGAGCTATGCATTTGGACTCAAAGATCCCTCCATATCAGGGTTTGACAAGGTTATGTTATTATCTCATTTAAATTAAACTTTACTTGCTTTCAATAAGAAGATTGACCAACAAAATGGACTTGGAACCTTTCATTACTTATAGATTGACAATGTGCAATAAGTGTGATGCCACTGTGTTCAGTTCAGTGCTGGGTATCTATATTAATCTATATTAATAATATGGAGGGTTCAGGAGCAGGAGGAAGACAAGAATTCAGAAATAAAAGAATTGAGGACAGCACGGCGGTTGAAAGCAATGAGAGTGAGGACTTTCAGCATATCCTCTGTGTAAGGGGAAGTCTGATACTAGCATGGATAGCAGATTGGCTGGATGGTAGAAGACAAAGAGTGGCAATAAATGGGGCTTTTTCTGGTTGGCTGTCAGTACTTGCGGAGTTCCACAGAGGTCGATGCCGGGGTCGCTACTTTTCACGTTACATATTAATGATTTGGATGAGGGGATTGAAGGCTTTGTGGCCAAGTTTGCAGATGATACAAAAATAAGTGGAAGGGCAGACGGATAGGTTGGGAGAGCGGGCCGAGAAATGGCAGATGGAATATAGTGTAGCAAAGTCATACATTTTTGTAGTAGGAATAAATGCGTAGACTATTTTCAAATTGGGGAGAGAATCCAGAAATCGGAGGGGCAAAGGGACTTGGGAGTGCTGGTGCAGGATTCCTAAAAAGTTAATCTGCAAGTCGAATTGGTATAAAGAAAGCAAACTCAATGCTAGCATTTATTTCACGAAGGGAGTGTATACAAAAATAGGGATGTAATGCTGAGGCTCTATAAGGTGCTGGTAAGGCCGCATTTGGAATATTTTTAGCAATTTTGGACAGCATATCTGAGGAAGAATGTGCTGGCTCTGGAGAGGGCCCAGAGGAGGTTTACAAGAATGATCCGAGGAATGAGTGGGTTAACCTATGATGAACGTTTGTCAGCACTGGGCCTGTACTCGCTGGAGCTTAGAAGAATGAGGGGTGGACCTCATTGAAACATACAGAATAGTGAAAGGCTTGGATAGAGTGGATGTGGAGAGGATGTTTCCACCAGTGGGAGAGTCTCAGATTTGAGGTCATAGCCTTAGAATTAAAGGATGTTCTTTTGGGAAGGAGATGATAAATCTCTTGTGAATCTGTGGAATTTGGTGGAATTCTTTGCCACAGAAGGCTGTAGAGGCCAAGTCTGAATATTTTTAAGGCAGAGATAAATCGATTTTTGATTAGTACAGTCGTCAGAGGTTATGTGGAGAAGGCAGGAAAATGGGGTTAGGAGAGATAGATCAGCCATGATTGAATGGCTTGATGGGCAGAATGGCCTAATTCTACTTTTTTTTTAATCACTGATGACTTGATGACTTATGAAGTCAAGGGGAAAAGGGGATAAGACTCAGACATGTGATAATCAATGAGAGTTTAAAAATCACAGCTGAACAATGTAAGATACTTGAAAGAAAAGGAGCGAGAGAAGAAGGTGATTTGATGATCAGAGCCAATGTTGCTTGGCAATGGAACTATTAATAGAAAGTAATGCCAGCTAAATGGCAAAATGTGAGGCAAGTTTCAGACAACTGAATCATCCGTGCAGCTATCCATAAATAGATCACAAATGGCAAGGGTTCATCATCCAACAACACCATCATGACATCCATCACTAGCCGCTGGTGAGCAGCAGTCTCATTTACTCAAACCTCTTGTCAACATTTCCATTCACTGAACCAGTTGGAAGCTAAACTTGTCAAGTTCCTTTTTGGCCCCTTTGTTCTACTATCCCTCAAATTCTGACACATGATCATCAATCATTGTCCCTTTGCAATTTCCATCCAACAATTGTCAGGATACAGAATCTGTTGAAGTTTGTTAAAGTATTTGAGGGTGGGGGGTGCATGATGTTTTCATGAATACATTTATGTGCGAGCTAACGCCTGACATGGCAACACTTTGGAGTTTGAAGATGCAAACTGTGCTACTGCTGACTCACCAATGAAAACTGGTGACAACCAAATGTCTACCAGTCAGTAGTCACACCCCAACCAGAAATGTAATCGGTCCATTTTCTCCACGGATGCTGCCTGACCCATCGAGTTACTCCAGCACTTTGTTTGCACTTCTGTAGCCTGCAGTAAGTGATTAGTTCCGTAGCTCTGTTGATGCTGATCTAGAGTTTGTTGTGGCACCACTCAACCAGGTGTTTTCTATCTCTTCCGGTACGCTGACTCATCATCGCCCATGGTCAACAACAGTGGTGACGTTGGCGAATTTATAGACAGCCTTGGAACTTGCTGTTGAAGACCTGCTTTAAGCATTTGTTATAGTTTTATCTGATAAATTGTTAGTATTAATTGGTATTTCTGAGATTTACATTTGTGATTTCCTGCCAATTAAAAGGAATGTTTGAAAACTTAGATAAAATCTGAATATGTTATGCAGTCATTATTCTAGAAGAGTTACAGACAGAGAACAGAAAAATAAATAAAGCAAATAAGGAACTTAGTAGCATTTGGATTCTCATCATAATAGCAACCCACATTGTTTTTCAATTTACTGGGAAATTGTATTCTTATTTTGTGAAAATTGATTTTAAGTTTAATGTGTTTTTTTGTAGATAACCTGGACTAATCTCTTTAACATCACTTTGGTTTGATTTGGAAGGAATTATTAGTATTTTCTTGATCCTTTACAATAAAATGGCAGTCAGAATTCTATTCAGGTTACAACATAATGATTGAGCTGTAACTTCTGAAATTAAATAATAATAAACCTCTGCAGGGATTTGCTGAGGTCTAACGCTGTAATGCTTTAGTCATACGCTATCTGTTTTTTTCTTTTAACAGATTCCATCTGAATGAAGACTGAAGCCAGCCTATGTGCTGGCACTCATAGATTGTGAACGATGGTCTGAAGCTCGGTGTTTAAACGAGGGCTGTTTCTCTGATGAAAACTCTGTTTTGTCACATATTCTCTGAATGAGATCTGGATCAGAAGAGTTGAGAATTTTTTGTTCACTAATAGGGCTACGAAGCTTCATATGCTTGGCTGATTTATAGTGCGTCACCTTTTAGACCGATGAACTGCCAATCGTTTTGTCTGCAATGCTGCTGATACCCAAGCTCTGAATTCATGCTGCTGAAGGAGCCTCACATTTGTAGCAGATTAGAATTGCACTGCTTTTCACCCAAGATCTGAACAGAAGCAATAGAGTGAACATGGCTGCTTTCATTAACAGAATACTGTTGATATTTCTAATCCTTCAAAACAGATGTATGTGTCATGAGAGTGCGCTCTCTCTCTTAAAAAGGTAGGTGTGACTATTAAGACATGCTTTGCTAATTAATGTATTCACATGCTCGTGCTTCTTCACTTTTAAACAAAAATATATGCTTCCTTTGTACTCAATAATATAATCATTTAAACTGTTTCAAAATTTGTTGTGGAAGCACTCTAATTGTAAAAAAAAACGTCTTCATTGTCTTTTAAGTAAATGTTTTCTTGAAGGCTCTCTTAACAGACAGGAAAGTGTTTTCTAGTTATAAACCATTTATTTGACATACATATTAATTAATTCATTAATCTACCAGACTGGATTTTATAAATTTGTTGTTTTCTGAACATTTTTGCTAAAACTTTTTTTTCAAAAAAGTATTTTTTTTTTCTCCAGACATCAACAAAGCCCATGGGGATTCAATTCAGATTGTTCCAAAAGCAGTCATCCAGAGATATCACCAGACTCTCCGAACTTTAAGCTTGAAGTTAGAATGCCTGGAGTGACACCTTTGATGGTTGGTTTCATGTATATCAATTAGTATTGTCATTCACCTTACGCTTCTTTTGAGTGCATTTTACAGAATTAAATTGTATCACTTAATTGTAATAGTCTGCTAAAATTTGCAAGAAGAATACTAAATGTTGGATGTTAGTTAAATTGCCAACTGTTTTTATTATCTTCTATCTGCAGATCTATTCTTGGCTGTTTAATTATCAACAACCTGCTGTCATTCAGTAACTGTATTACACACATATGCTGAAGAGATGCATTAACACTACCTTTTTTGATACTTCCAATGTCTCTAAATTGTCAACAATTAACTTTGGCTGTCTTTAGAACTTGTACTTTTTAGCCACAGACTATTCCTTTGCTTGGCAACTGTCTTACTGTTCACAATCTTGACTGGGATGCCACATATCCATATCTCTATAAAGAAGGCAATGCACGTCAGGTTCAGTCGTGTAGCAATGGCAATTATAATCCAAAACTGCTAATTGCCTTATTCTATACCTGCCTTTTATCATCTGGTGTTGAAAACCCAATCCATGGTCTTAATCCCTATTGACTCGATTACTCCAATGGTTGAACCCACACAGTCTCCTTCAATAAACATGGAGCCATCGTAAACTCTGCAGTCATGTTTTAAATCGCACCAACTTTTGCTTGCCCATAATTTCTAAAATCACAAAACAATTTTTAACAAGTTGCTCCGGCATCTTACTCGAGTATTTCCATTGCTCTGTTCTAGCATACTTAATTTTATTGCTTATCATTGCCAATTTCCATGTTGTAAACTCTGGTATTACATCTCTGCCCTTTTATCTCCGGAATCCATCATCTACAGTCTTTTGTGACTCTAAAACTGTTTAGTGGCTTTCTTTTAATCTGTATCCCGTTCGGTAAAATCCATACTGTAAGTGGTATTATATACAATATATGGTAAACATTTACCTCAGAAATTGTTATTAAGCCTATACCAACGTATCATCAATCAGATAATAGTTTTTGTGGCAATGGGCCAATGAGACTTAACTCATGGGAAGAGATATGAAAAATGGTTAGATTTTACAAACAGCAGAGAGCAGTGATGTCGTGGACAAATGTTGTTAATGAAAGATGAGTCAGAAGTTCCATCTTTAGTTTAGGATTGTCATTGCCTCTGTTACAGCCATAGGACCAGACTTTGTGCGTATTACATTTTGGCACGGACACTGACATTTTGACATATATTTGACAAGATGTGCTCTCCGTGAACCTTTAGCTGAATTCATTTTTTCACATTCACAGGCACTTATGATCTTTATGCATCATTCAGTGCTAAATCCTTGAGAGACTGCAGCAACTGGTCCAGTATTGCACAATTGAAAAGGAATTGCTCTGCAGAAAGGATGACTCATAGATGCGGCTTGTGCTCGTAATTTTGCAGGGTTTTGCAAATATCTGCTCAAATGTGAGGTCATTAAAAACAAAAAGCTGAATTATAATCAAGTAAACAAGCCAGGATCCTTAAGTGATTTTAAAATATGTTTGAATAGAACATTTAAGAATCTGGCTACTCATAACTAGAGCAGTAAAGTAACAAAAAGATGTTGATATCAAATTACAACGGGACATAACAAATCTGTGTGCCTGTCCAGGATAAAATAATCTCTCAAAATGTATTATCTGGGATCGTGTGAAGAATAGGTATTTGTCACTCTTCAAATCATACACTAGTAAATTCTAAAGGGAATTCTAGACCAAAGTATGCAAATGTAAATAGAATTTTGTAAATACGTAACTCCAGGCTTCATCTATCTGCATGCAATTAGCTTTAATGTGTTAATGTTGTAATTGCACAGCAGAGTGATTGGATGTTGATTTGTTTTCCAAATAAAATTTTAGTCTCATTTTGTTTTTAGTGTTTAGGGTTGAGAGAAACCAGATACTTGGAAGTCTAATAGATCCAGATGGCTGTTGCAAACTTAAATTGTTTGAAGAGTTTTTTGTAATTTAGGAATTTTGTAATTTAGGAATCTTATATGTTTCTTAAGGGTTTAGACACGCTATAGGCAGGAAACATGTTCCCGGTGTTGGGGGAGTCCAGAACCAAGGGCCACAGTTTAAGAATAAGGGGTAAGCCATTTAGAATGGAGACGAGGAAACACTTTTTCTCACAGTTGTGATTCTGTGGAATTCTCTGCCTCAGAGGACGGTGGAGGCCGATTCTCTGGATACTTTCAAGAGAGAGCTAGATAGGGCTCTTAAAGATAGTGGAGTCAGAGGATATGGGGAGAAGGCAGGAATTGGGTACTGATTGGGGATGATCAGCCATGATCACATTGAATGGCGGTGCTGGCTCGAAGGGCCGAATGGCCCACTCCTGCACCTATTGTCTATTGTCTATAATCGCAGCCAAAGACCATCTAACAAGAATATAGACCCATAATAAATATGTAATAAACATGTGCCTCACAGTTTACATAAAATGGCCAGCATGTACAAAATGACAGGTACACAAAAAAGCTGGAGAAACACAGCGGGTGCAGCAGCATCCATGGAGCGAAGGAAATAGGCAACGTTTCGGGCCAAAACCCTTCTTCAGACAATGTACGAAATGACACTCCATTTGGCCTAATCTATCCAGGCTGGTCTTTACGCTGTAATCAATTCTCTTTCTGACTTCTTCCATTTATCTCTATCAGCATGTTTTCTCTTTGCTTCTTCTGTTTGTGTTATTCTCGTCTTTTCCTAAATTAATAGATATTTATCTCAACCGTTTCCAATGATAGTGAAGTGCAAATTCTCACCGTACTGAATAAAATTCCCTTTGTCCTTCAATTTTGTTTTCACCAGTCTGAAATGCACTCTTTTCACTCTTCCACAAACTTTGATAATCTGATTCCCTCAACATCCTCATCCTCCTCGACCTGAGTGCAGCCTTCGATACAGTGAACCATAACATCCTGCTCACCAGACTCAAAGACCTCGGCATTGAAGGCTCTGCACTCAGCTGGCTCCGTTCCTACCTTTCCAACAGATCCCACTTCATCTCTCTCCACAACCACACCTCTGCTACAGCCACAGTCACTCAAGGCGTTCCCCAAGGCTCCGTACTCGGCCCCCTCCTCTTCATCATCTACATCCTCCCCCTTGGTCAGATACTCCGCCACTTCAACCTGGACTTCCACTGTTACGCCGATGACACCCAGATCTACCTCAGCACCAAATCCCCTCACAACCCCCCCCTCTCCCATATCAACTCCTGTTTGTCAGCTATAAAAACCTGGATGCAACATAACTTCCTCAAACTCAACAGCGATAAGACAGAATTCCTCCTCATAGGCTCCAAAGCCACACTCAGCAAAATCAATAACCCCACTCTCACCATCGACGGCACCACTGTCTCCCCATCTCCCAAGGCCCGCAACCTTGGCGTGATCTTTGATTCCACCCTCTCCCTTGAGCCTCACATCCGCCATGTCATTAAAACCTCCTTCTTTCACCTCCGCAACATCGCCAAACTCAGACCCTCTCTCACACCTCCCGCTGCTGAAAGACTCATCCATGCCTTCATCTCCTCCCGACTGGACTATTGCAACTCACTTCACCTTGGCATCAGCTCCACCTACATCAACCGACTCCAACTGGTCCAGAACGCAGCCGCCCGACTCATCACCCACACCAAATCCTGGCATCACATCACTCCAGTCCTCAAACAACTTCACTGGCTTCCCATCTCCCATCGGATCACCTACAAAATCCTGATCCTCACTTACAAAGCCCTCCACCATCTGGCCCCCCCATATCTCACTGACCTCCTCTCCCCCTACCAACCCTCACGGTCCCTCAGATCCACATCAGCCGGTCTCCTCTCCATCCACAAGTCCAACCTCCGCAGTTTTGGGGACAGAGCCTTCTCCAGGGCAGCTCCCAGGCTCTGGAACACCCTCCCCCAACTGATCCGCAATTCCGTGTCCCTCACCATCTTCCAGTGCCGCCTCAAGACCCATCTCTTCACCTCTGCCTATCCTTAGCCCCACGTCCCCCTCCCTTTTCATCTGTGCATTAATTGCCTCGTATTGTGTTTTGAATTGTATTCTGTCTTTACTTTGTGTACTAGTTATGTCTCTACTATTTATTTCATTCCCCTTACATGTTTTTCCTCTACCTGCTAAATTTTTGTAAGGTGTCCTTGAGACTCTTGAAAGGCGCCCATAAATAAAATTTATTATTATTATTATTATTATTAAAAGTTAATTCTATACCTTCACTTTTCAATAGGGACCAGAACTTTTCTCTATTTCCTAATTGGTATAATGTTGCATTTCTTGTGACAACTTGTTTTTTTAATTCATTCTTTTCAAGGCATTCCTTTCCATGATATGCCACAGACACGTACCTACATTGCCCTTTAAATAATGCATGGTTTGCTTTTGTAATTGGCCTTGTAAATCTGTTGCCACATGTACTGAAAGATTGCTGTGCCTACCTGATTCCAATCCTCATTTTTCATTGTGACCTCCTTATTTGTCTTTGCTGAGTGAATCTTTTAATTTGTTACAGGCCTCCTTGGTAGTCTCCCCTTCCCACAACACAAAATATAGTGCCATCCAATAATTTAGGATATACAATGCCCTCCATAATGTTTGGGACAAAGACCCATCATTTATTTATTTGCCTCTGTACTCCACAATTTGAGATTTGTTATAGAAAAAAATCACATGTGGTTAAAGTGCACATTGTCAGATTTCATTACAGGCCATTTTTAATGCAATTTGGTTTCACCATGTGCAAATTACTGCTGTGTTTATTCAGCCCCCCCCCCCCCCCCCCCCCTCATTTCAGGGCACCATAATGTTTGGGACACATGGCTTCACAGGCATTTGTAATTGCTCAGGTGTGTAGATTGCCTCTTTAATGTAGGTTCATTGCCTCCTTAATGTAGGTATAAGAGAGCTCTGAACTTCTAGTCTTTCCTCCAGTCTTTCCATCACCTTTGGAAACTTTATTTGCTGTTTATCAACATGAGGACCAAATTTGGCCAATGAAAGTCAAAGAAGCCATGATGAGGCTGAGAATCAAGAATAAAACCATTTGAGACATCAGTCAAACCTTAGGCTTACCAAAATCATGATGTTTGGAACATCATTAAGAAGAAAGAGAGCACTGTTGAGCTTACTAATCGCAAAGGGACTGGCAGGCCAAGGAAGACCTCCACAGCTGATGACAGAAGAATTCTGGCTATAATATAGAAAAATCCCCAAACACCTGCCCGGCAGATCAGAAACACTCTTCAGGAGTGAGGTGTGGATTTATCAATGTCCACTTCATGAACAGAAATACAGAGGTTACACTGCAAGATGCAAACCATTGGTTAGCTGCAAAAATAGGATGGCCAGATTACATCGCCAAGAAGTACATAAAAGCACAACCACTGTTCTGGAAAAAGGTCTTGTGGACAGATGAAACGAAGATTAACTTATATCAGAGTGATGGCAAGAGCAAAGTATGGAGGAGAGGAGGAACTGCCCCAGATCCAAAGCATACCACGTCATCTGTGAAACACGGTGGTGGGAGTGTTATGGCCTGGGCATGTATGACTGCTGAAGGTGCTGGCTCACATCTCTTGATTGATGATAGAACTGCTGATGGTAGTAGCATAATGAATTCTGTAGTGTATAGATACATCCTATCTGCTTAAGTTCAAACAAATGCCTCAAAACTCACTGGCCGACAGTTCATTCTACAGCAAGACAATGATCCCAAACATACTGCTAAAGCAACAAAGGAATTTTTCAAAGCGAAAAAATGGTCAGTTCTTGAGTGGCCAAGTCAACCACTTGATCTGAACCCAAATGAGCATGCCTTTTATATGCTGAAGAGAAAACTGAAGGGGACTAGCACCCAAAACAAGCATAAACAGCATAAAGGCCTGGCAGGGCATCACCAGTGAAGACAGCCAGCAGCTGGTGATGTACATGAATCGCAGACTTCAAGCAGTCATTGCATGCAAAGGATATGCAACAAAATACTAAACATGGCTACTTTCATTTACATGACACTGCTGTGTCCCAAACATTATGGTGCCCCTAAATGCGGGGCCTATGCATAAACACAGCTGTAATCTCTACATGGTGAAACCAAAATGTATAAAAATGGCCTTTATTAAAATCTGACAATGTGCACTTTAACCACATGTGATTTTTTTCAATTACAAATCTCAAATTGTGGAAATAAATAAATGATGAGTCTTTGTTCCCAAACATTATGGAGGGCAATGTAAACCGTGGACGGCAATGATGCCAGATCTCATCATTGTGGGACCCTGCTTACTGATCTCTGATACGAACACTTTACCCTTGCTCTTTGCTTTCTTTTTGGAAGCTAGCTGGCTATTAATTCTGCTGTTTGCCCCATGACTGTGACATTCATTAATCATCTACTTTATTATATTTGTCTTCCATCTGTTACATTTTCAAAGAACCTAATGAGTATTTTCTTCTGTTTGAGCTTCATAGAGCCTATTCATTAAATTCACGGCAGCTCAATGGTTTCTGTGTTCCTTGTTAAAAACAACCATTACAATAACCAAGCATTTAAATTACTTTGCACTATCCCATTTTAACAAACAATTAAATATGTGGATTAGATATATTTTTCCAAGATTTTGTTTGAGTACGTATGGCAGTAATCAGATATGGAATTAATGGAATATTAGATAATTGGATGGATCGGAACCGACAGTGAAACAAATAAAATAATTGTGATAATGGAAGAAAAGGGTGGGATAGACAATAGACAATAAACAATAGGTGCAGGAGTAGGTCATTCAGCCCTTCAAGCCAGCACCGCCATTCAATGTGATCATGGCTGATCTTCCACAATCAGTACCCTGTTCCTGCCGTCTCCCCATATCCACTGACTCCTCTGTCTTTAAGAGCCCTATCTGGCTCTTGCTATGAATGCACACAAAATTAAACATATTATAGTGGTGATTTGAATAGAAACTGGTAAATTTGAGAGATGTGAATCACTAAGTTTGATATTGAATCATGATTGTAGATTTACATAAAGTTAGCCAAATTGGATGAAAGTTAAATTAAAATTAGCCAAAGGAAATTATATAAATTGAAAATGAAAGAATGGAATGAGTAAATTGTGGACCGTGCTGAAATGTCACAATTTAGGTTAAGAGAACAAAACTGCATTGATGCAGTCGAAAATATGTTGCATAAAGTTGCGATGTATGAACCCATGTAGGTGGATCGAAAAAATCTCCATATATTCCATCCCATTTCAGATAAGATACTTTTTATTTGGAGGATGTGAGTGGTGAAAAAGGAGAGATTGTTCCGTGCAAGAACATCTTCAATCACGAAGAAATAGATTTGTCCTCCCTTCAGGGAAGGAGTTGACTTACGGAGAGGACATGTACTCATAACAGGTGGATAGATTGATGTCAATGATAAAAAATAGATGGCATGGGCAAGGAAATATCACAGATGTAGAAGGGAAGAAATTGGACTAGGGAAGAAAAATAATTGATGCCTAAAGTAAATTGTAATGTTTGGAATTATTAATTAAAAAAAAAAATAAAAGCCAAAATCTGAAACAATTTGGAACTTTGCTGTCAAGAGTGAAGTGCACCAATTAATCAAGGCTTGAAACTGTGTTACCACGGGAACAAAAGC
The DNA here is from genome assembly GCF_028641065.1 of Leucoraja erinaceus. Lineage (NCBI taxonomy): Eukaryota > Metazoa > Chordata > Chondrichthyes > Rajiformes > Rajidae > Leucoraja > Leucoraja erinaceus. Next base: position 97,295,960 of record NC_073379.1, on the reverse strand, counting down.
TGACAACGTTTATTCATCCAGCAGTAATGCCTCGTCTGCAAATGTCGGAGATTAACAAATGTTTACAGATTGCCACATTACGATGTCTGCGCACGAGAATAGATTCTCTGATCTGTTGGATCAGTTTCATTATGTCATCAGTGCTCTATTGCTGGGTGCCCTTGATTTACTCCATTTATTTATTTTGACAACTGGGTTTCCAAAGGCTTCAAAGTAGTCACATTCAGTTTAATCCTGTGTAACAAATAGCACATTGTTATTTGTGCCAATCAGACCTTGTTACTAAATTGTATGCAGTCTTTTGGTTATGTCATTAAGAACCACAGTTTCTACAAAGCAATATCTCTAATGCCATTGCAGTCTATCAGACTGATCTCTGCTGTGCTGAGGCCAGGCATCAGCTCTCAGAACATCTCCTTACACCTACTCCCTTGACCATGACTCCACTGATGAATACATCACCATCTCCCAAACCACCCAAGTCCAATTGCTTTCAGCGATCTCCCTTCCCCCTTCCCAACCCCGCACTTTTCTATCTTCCAAAATCCATAAGCAGGATTGCCTTGGCAAACCCATTATTTCTGTCTATTCCTGTCCTGCCGAACCCGTCCCCAAATACCTACATTCGACCTTTTCCCCCTTTGTCTAGTTCTTTCCCACCAGCATCCAAAATACTTCACATGCTTATCACCACTTCTATAGCATCCAATTCCTCGCCCCCTTTTTATTTGTTTAATATGGATGTCCATCTCTTTACACCTCCATTTCCCATCTCGAGGGCTTCAGGGCCCACTGGTGCTTTCTTGAGACCCAATCAGTTCCCCTCAACTACTCTACTTGATGTAGGTATGTTACAAAACCTACCTGAATCTTCGATGAGAATCTGCCCCACCCCGTGTACATGATTTTGGCGCTGTTTAGAGTGGGCGGGTTTAAAACGTGATTTTTACTAGGCTGCAGCAATCGAAAATGTTCAGCCTAGTAAATCATTACCGGAAAATCGCTGAAAGACCCCGTCGCAAAAGGTATTATTAGTTTTTATGGCCTTGTAAAATAACTATAGTAGTTTAAAATTCACTCTCTAAACCCGCGACCTCTCGCAGCCCCAGGGTTTTATAAAGCAAACAATTAAAGGTATGTACCTTATTTTTACATTAAAAGGTGCTTCTTAAGAACCCTGTATATAAAGTTTACTATAGCGAGTAGCTCATTTTGGGCTCTTTATATCCCGCAGTATTTTTCTGGGCATTTGAGGGCACAAATCCAGCGCAATGTGAACGTTCTAAACCAGCGCGTTCACAGGAACCCACTAGAAAGCCGATTTAAATTGACTTTAATTTACAGCAATTGAACACTACATTCCTTCCATTTGGCCTATACATTGATGTAAATGAGATTTAAAAATCATGTTTTATTGTGAATTATTTGTGAATATTATTTGGACACTTAGGCTATTTAAAAATGTTAATCATTTATTAAGAAATGGATAGATGTTTAGATCTAGTAATTGAAGTTTGAAATTAGCTACAATTGGGTAACTAACTAATTATATGCTTTAATTTCAGGTCATCCAAGTAAGATTCTTTTATATTTGTTTCAGAATGCTTCAATCTATGATAACTGAAAATTTAATTCAGTTCTCTTAATTTCTAAGAAGGTTATGGGCTTTTGACTGTCCACGATCACAGCTTTTTTGTTATGTCCATAGAAAATCAATAGGGAACAAGATGCTAATTTCCGAGTATGAAAATGGCCATAACCTTTTTATTACTCGAGATATGAAAGTGAATTAGGTGTCAAATTAAACTTATTGTTATGCTTTATCTGATGGGATAAATTGCAGACTTGATTTTTTAAATCTCAAAATTTTGTAACATTGCTACTTGGTGGCACTTGTCCAAACAACTTCTCTTTTGACTTCTTGCACTTTCTTCGTCAAGGGGCCCAGCTATGCCTGTCGTTTTGTTATTATTTTGACCACTCGTTCCAACCAATTCACAATTCCTCTACTGCACCGATGATTTCTCAGGGCTGCCTCCTGCACCTGAGCAGAAGTCATTGATTTAATTCACTTTACTACTAACCTACCTTGCCATCAACTTCATTTTGATTATCTCTGACACATCTCTCCCCTTTCTTGACCTCTCTTTCTCCAAAACAGAGGACAGGCTATCTACTGATGTCTACTACAAACACATTTAACATCTACTTTGGCTATACCTTCTCCCACCCTGCCTCTTGGAAGGCTGCCATCCCTTACTCTCAATGCCACAGACTCTGCCACATCTGTCCCAAGACGGGACCTTCACTCTAGGACATCTGAGATGTTCTCTTTCTTCCATAAACTTGGGTTCTGCCCTGCTGTTGTAGATGGAGCCCTCACTGACTGTCCTCTGTGTCCTGCAGTTCTGAACTTGTTTCCTCTCCACCCCCCCGCCCCCCCCCCCCCCCCCCCAATTGAACGAGGATAGTTCTCCCCAGGCATTTTCCCATGCAACCGCAGAAGATGCAACACTTGTCCTTAGACCACCTCTCACACCTCCACCCAGGGACCCCAGCAGCACTTCCAGGTGTGTTAGAGGTTCATTTGCTCCTCTTCCAACCGTAACTTTTGCATTTGCTGGGCTCCAAGTAGTTTATTCAACATTGATAAGACCAAGCACAGACTAGGTGACTGTATTGCCGAACACACACTGACAGCAAGGCCTGCTGGAATCCCACTTGCTGGATATTTAAACTACCCTTTCCATTCCCATTCCTTGCCTCCTCCATTGCCAGAGTGAAGACAACTGGAAGAACAGCACCTCATATTCTGCTTGGGTAGCCTATAATCCAGCAACACGAACTTTGAATTCTCCAATTTCAAGTAATACCCACTCCTGCGATTTTTCTCCCTCTTTCCTCATCTCGGTTCACAGGTTTACACCATCATCTCCACCACCCAAGTTATGCTCCTCCTTTCCCCTCTGCCATTCACTTATCTCCCACACGTCTGGAGTATTAGTTTCTATATTTCTCGGCTTTCTTGAAAGATATTTATTTTAGCAGTGTGGTGCTATGCTATGTAATTATGCTTTGTTCTGCTGTTTCTGTGCTATTAATACAGAGATGACATGCAATCTGTGATACCCAATTGCTCGGTTTTGTGGATTTTATGTCTCTGCTCGGAAGGCTTATTTTTATTTGAATCAATTTCAAAGGAATGTATAAAGTTTTTACAGGTCTAGACATGGTGAGATGTGGTTCTGTGGCTAATGTTCTGTGATGAATGTGCTGCTGAAATCAGTTCTGTACTGCCAGTTTGTCTTTTGGAGTTCTGTGGACTACAGAAATGTGGAAAATAGGAGTAGAAGTAGATCACTTGGACCTTTGGGGCTGCTGACCCATTCAACACGATTGTTGCAATAGCATCCATTTCAGCATTCTCTTCCTGCTTTTTCCACATGTCGTTTAATCTCTTTAGAATTAAGAAATACATGTACTTTAATGATTGTTTATTAAGAATCTGAGGGGTGATTTTTCACACAAAGGGTGGTTGGTGTATGGAACAAGCTGCCAAAGGAGGTGGTTGAGGCTGGGACTATCCCAACGTTTAAGAAACAGTTAGACAGGCACATGGATAGGACAGGTTTGGAGGGATATGGACCAAACGCAGGCAGATGGGAGTAGTGTAGCTGGGACCAGTGTGGGCAAGTTGGGTCGAAGGGCCAGTGTTCCCATACTGTATCACTTTATGACTATAATGATTTATTCCATTGCCTTTTGGAATAGAGAATTCCACATGTTCAACACATTCCGATTAAGAAATATCTCCAAATCACAGTTCTAAATGACATAACACACATCCTGACATTGTGGCATCTCTAGCTAATGGGAACAAATGCCCTGTGTCCAGCTGATATGTCCTGTTAGAATGTTATGCAGTTCTATGAAATCCCCTCTCATTATTTTAAACGTCAGTTACTCTCAGCTGAATTGACCCAATGCATCCCGTCTTGCTATGCAAGAAATCAGTCTAGCGAGCCTCTGTTGCACTTCTTCCATAGCAAGAATATCTTCACTCAGATAAAGAGACCAAAATGGTGCACACATCTCTAGTTGATTCCCGGGTTCTGTTTGGCTGCAAGAATAAATCCTTGCTCTGCACTCAAATCCTTTGCAGTGACGGCCAATATACTATTTGCCTCCGTAACTGACTACTACACTTGAACATCTCTCATCGATTGCTGTATTGGGACATCCAGGTCTTCTTGTTCCTTCCTTTTCCCAATCAATCACCATTCAGCTAATAATTTGTCATGCATGGAATAGTATACCACAGGGCCAGACCTCTCGGGCCGCGATGTCTGTGCCGAACATGATGCCAAATTAAACTAATTCCCTTTGCCTCCACTTGATACATATCCCTCCATTCCCTGTATATCCATGTGCCTTTTTAAAAGCCATTTAAACTCCACTATCATATCTGCCTCCACCTGCAGCCTGGGAGTGTGTTCCAGGCACCTACCTCTCTTTGCATAAAACAAAAAGCTTATTCCACACATCTCTTCTAAACTTTCCCCCTCTCACCTCAAATCTATGATTTTACATACTGTATGGCATTTCAACCATGGAAAAAAACTTCTGACTGCCTCCGAAGTTCCAGAGAAAACAATCCAAGTTTGGCCAACCTTATATCCTTTAATCCAGGCAGCATCCTGCTAAACCTTCACCCTCTCTAAAGCTATGATATCCTTTAATGGGGCGACCTAAACTGCACAAAATATTATTATCTTTAGAACCAAATTGGATAATTTAACATTCATTCAAATCAAATTGCATGTGCTATGCATTTGCCCACTCAGCCAACTTGTCAAAATCACATTGGAGTATCTTTGCATCTTCTTCATACTCACATTTCCCTGCAGCTATTAGTTGTTTGCAAACTTGGAGATATTACATTGAACACCCTCATTCAAATTATTGATATATGTTGTGAATTTACATGCCCTGTGATCTGCTTATTCATATTTCTGTGTCCTGTAGATTGACCAATTCTCAATTAACCACACTTTATTACTGCCAATTCTTCAGCATTCATTTAGTACACTTTCCACTTATGTGGGACCTTAAAGCTTCTGAAAGTTCAAATATATCCCATCCACTTGTCCTCCATTATTTATTCTGCTAGTTACATCCTCAAAGTTGATTTGTCAAGCATTATTTCCTTTTTTTAAACCAATCCTGACTTTGTCCAAACCTATTAATGCTTTTCAAGTGTTCTGTTATTACATATTTTATAGTGAATTCTAGCATTTACCCCACAAGCGATGTAGTTTCTAGTTTCTAATTCACTTTATATTAGTATTTTTTATACATTAGGCTACCATTCCTGTGGTGGAGCATAAGGAAGCACTAACTTTTAAAAATCTTTACACTCTGATTTAACAAACTTCAGATGTGCCTATTTCGCAATTGTTGATGGATTTAATTTAGAATTTATGTTATATTTAAATGTTGCATCCTTAATAAGGCTAAATAAATATTTTATTTCTTTCATTTACAGCCCGATAGCTACTTTTGCACATATGTTCCAGTGCCACCAGGTCAGAAATCTTACATAGGTGAGTGTTCGTCTCAATAAGAATTACGCATTGTCGCTCTGTTTTGCGTCTGCTCTCCTGTAATAATTTTATTTTAGAGAACATGGTGCATCCCAGTGACTGGAGCACAATCTTTCAAGGTCATTTGTACATCTATGCTGAATTGCAGTTTTCATGGAGCAATTGGATTGAATGTTTGTCTTCTGCCGACTCTGTAAGTGAAAGAATTTCCACTAGTAGCCATCCTGCAGTGGTATCCACACTACATTTGGAGTCGTATATTTCAGGGTTTAGATTCTAAGTGTAATAAAAGAGCTATAATTTGCCACTTTTGGTGTATCCATCCACATTTTGAATGAAAGAAACAAGTTTGAGTGCTAATTAAATGTGTGCTTTCTGCTAAATGATGTTGGACAAATATCTCATTAAGGTAAATTTAAACGTGACACTGATTTTTATTAATACCAGAAAAAAACAATGTTTGCCAGATGTTTGTAACTTTTCACAAAAATTGCATTAAACAAAACATAATGAAACTAGTCAGTAGAACTTGCAATACAGTTTGTGTACTTTGTTAATTTCCTGTCTTCCAAGCAAGTTTGATGCCAGTGGCCACAAGATTTATGCGAGCTCTAACTGGTGTCAATTTTTAAAGTTGTTTTGTACATTCCTAAACTCCCAATATAGATACGGTTAAAAAATATTGCCAGAGAACTTTCTTTGTAATTTATTGAAAATATGTAAAAGCCAAGTCACGCAAAAGTAAAATGCTGTGGTTACCGGAAAAGTGAAATAAATTATTGTAAATACTGAGAAATTCAGGTAGTTTTTGTGTAGAATAGAACGTTCATATTTTAGTTCAATGACATTGCCAAAATTGGGAACAGAAAATGATAAACAGCTTATTTGTTGAGAAATAGTTTCTGAGAACAAAAAGCTAAGTTTGTGATGGGATGGAAGGCAAGTAAAGGGAAATGTCAAAAGCTTTTCATCTCTGCTCTTGGTCACCAACTGTCATGGGAATGGCAACAGAAACGTTAGCACGAGAAAATTAATGTCTCAATGACCCCACAAAGAAATAGTGCCACAAAGACTTACCCGTGTGCCTGGCTTATACGAGATCCTTTACAATTATCAGTACCCGGACATGGCGCCGACAGACAAGAAGCCGAAGCAAAGAAGTCGAAGCCAAAGAACGGAATGGAAATGAGGCCGAAACGCCAAACGGAAAGAGTCCGAAGACGAAACGCCTACTAACTGAAAGGATGGGACGCCTCAATGCAAACTAACCGAAAGGGCGGGACGCCTAAATCCCAAGGAACCGAAAAGCTGCATCGCCTTAAAGCAAACTTACCGAATAGCCGCTTTGTCGAAATGCTACCTACCCGAAAGGCGGCGTCGCCCACAAGCTAAAGGACCGACTGCCGCTCAACAGAAAAGTCGGGCGGGACTTGTCAGCGATTGGTCCAGACCCCCGCGTCCATCACATCACTGTGAAGGCATGAACATTGTCCCAAACCTCCGCTCCACCCGACCCGCAGCCCACGGAGGGTGGCCGTGGGAGAGTGGGGGCTGTCCCGAGGGATGCACACCTTCGGCCGCTTTCAACTTGGTGCTTGGGTTCAGATTGCCCAGTCACCTATGGCTTGTGTGGGAAAATGAACCCCACGCTCCCGTCTCCCCCCTCTCTCTCCCCTCTTCATCTCTCTCCTCTCTCTCTCTCCCTTCTCTCCCTCTTCTCTCTCTCCCTTCTCTCTCCCCTCTTCTCTCCCTCCTTCTCTCTTCCCCTCCTCTCTCCCCCCTCTCTCTCCCTTCTCTCTCCCCCGCTTCCGTATTTAGGTGTCCCATCCTTTTGGTTAGTAGGCGTTTCGTCTTTGGACTCTTTCGGTTTATTGTCGTTTCGACCTCGTTTCCATTCCGTTCTTTGGCTCCGACTTCTTTGCTTCGGCCTCTTGTCTGTCGGCGCCACGACCGCGCACGGCAATTATCACCTGCACACACTGGTGACCTTTCTACCAGAAAGCACCAAATTGATTGGATGAGATTCACCAGCAGTTCTATGAGCTAGTTAACCATAAAAAAAAACAATATGTTGTTCGGTTGGAAACTTCAAGTCCAGAGGAGAAAATGAAACGGATCTACAAACAGCAGAAACAAATTGTGATCTGGAGGACAGGTGGTGCGTAGAAAGAGTGCCAGAGGTCAAGCAACTTACTGTTGTTAATCATAATGTGGCTTTAGCAGCGTCAAAGCCATTTACATCACCCCCTGGTTTGGCAGCTCGAACACAGGAACGAAGGAGATTACAAAAAGTGGTGGACACTGCCTGGTCCGTCCGTCAGGGGTACTGACCTCCCCACAATCGAAGGGATCTATGGGAGTTGCTGTCTAAAAAAACCACTCACATCACCCTTGCCACTTTCTCATTTCACTCCTGCCATCGGGAAAAAGGTATAGGAGCCTGAAAACTGGGACCTCTGTGTTGAAAATTTATTGTTCCCAAAAATCATTAGGCTCTTGAACACTACAAACAACAACTAAACTATGGACTACAAACTGTCTTGGTTGCACTAGGGGCTTTGGGCCTATATTTTGCACTAATATTGTTTTTTTTTTTTAATTTATTGAACTTTTTTCTTTCTAATCTGTGAGTACAGTGTTTATAGATCTGTTTTGCTGCTGTGAGTAAGAATGTCAATGTTCCATTTTCAGTACATATAACAATTAAACACTCTTGACTCTCATGATTCAAATTTCAAAAGCCCACCCTGCTTAAAGCCGAGCTTAGTAAAGATAGGGAGAAAGACGCCGTTCTTTGGAAGAAGCACTTCAAAGAATTTAACTAAATCACTCTCCTTAACTCCATTCCACAAACACATTCCAGTTAGGTTTCAGTGCAGCCTGAAATTGATAAAAGGTTGAAAATGCCATATATAAGATTGGAAAAGAACTAGGCATCTGGAGCTCTTGGTTTCCCTGCCGAATTTCTAACTATGAAGAAAACCTTTTTCACATGTTCATGCTTCCTCTCCTTTATCTGGAAGGAGATAGCTTGCTCAGGGATTCTAGACAAATTAATATTAAACATTTAAAAAGGAGAACAATCTGATTGCAATTATTACAAACATACTTACTTGGCGTCAGCCTCTGAGAAAATCATTAAAAGTTTCCTCTGTAACTGCCGCCAGTGTTAAAGTCTCAGTATGGACTCAGTTCGTCAAGGGACAAATTGAAACTGATCTTCACTGCATGACTACTTAAGAAAGTAGTAGGAGCAACATCAACTAAAATAATAAAAACAAACTGCTGGATGAACAGAGTTGCTCCAGCAGTCAGTTCCATGTTCCAGATTCCAGCATCTGCAGACTCTCAAGTCTCCCATCAATAAATGTATGTGGCCTTTCGTGACCTCACAGAGTTTGTCAGCACTGTCATCCAAGATAAATGGTGGGAAATTCTTTAACGCGTTCTGATTGCCTCAGTCTATCTTTTACATGACTGCATGCCTGCCATGATTCTAAACAAAATATCCATCATAGGTGAAATGCCAATGCAGAATGGGGGTCAAACAAAATAAGTCAATATTCCAACCCTCTCCTCAATCTTCCTTGCTGAAATATTGCAACACACCTCCAGCAAAGTCCCGCTTCAGTGGAGATGATCTGGAAGGATGCAGAGAGGATTTACAAGGATGTTGTCAGGACTTGAGGGCTTGAGCTGTACGAAGAGATTTGGCAAATACGAATAGCTTAGATGGGCACTTAGTTGGCATGGATGAGTTGGGCTTAAGGGTCTTTTTCCATTCTGTGTGACTATACCATCCCACTATTATGACTTTAATTGCGTTCAGCTACGTGGGCTGTCAATGAAGTAGCTGAATACAATTAAAGTCTTAGTAATGGAATATGATAGTCACACAAAGTGGAAAAAGACACTTCAGCCCAACTCATCTGTGCATGATATCAGACACCTAAAATTCAGTTCTGCCACACAAACAATTTCCAGGAGGATGTTCTCAAAGCTCCCTTAAAAAGATGTAATGTTCTTTCTGACTCATGGCAAATACTGGCCCATGACTACTCACAATGGAAAAGACATTGAGAACCACAATATTCTGAGAGCAAAGTTAAAACAGTGGATGGGCCAACTGCACAGGCCAGCCATCCCATTCTGCTCCACCCTCTACCCCAGAACCCATAGGACTAGAATAGAAGCAATTCAATCTCAATCAGATGTTGCTGCCCATGAAGGAAAAAAAAACAAAGACCTTTCAACTGTCTCAGTTCATTAAAACAATAGAGCGATGAGTTATCTACCTGCAAACCAGTCATCAGATGTGTAGTTTAAGCCCTTTCAGTTATTCTACCCACTTAATACATAGCGCATCCTTTGTGTAACTTTGCATGGAAGAGACTGGAATCATTCATTAATCTTTGAAGACTTTTATATGTGGACAATTATTTTATTGCAATCTCATGAATGATGGTTGTTTATGATAATGCTTGTATTCTTGCAGACTTTCTACGGCTTTTAAAACAATTAGCTTTATTTCTGAGCTTTGCATCAACTGTATCTCACAGTAAGGGTTTGAGTTTAAGTCAGCGGTAAGCTTTTAAATCAACCACAAACTGATGTAAGTAAATAGGCTGACTTGACGAGCATCTAACAGTTATAACTGCTATTACATTGAATGCAAATTCTTAAAGCAAAACGCAGGCATTCAATTTGTATGATATTGATTTTCTGTCTGAGTCTAGATGCTTTATCCTGCTTCATTGAACAGACCATTTATTTGCCTGACAGTGAGAACAGTAAATCCTTCACCATCCACTATCGGGAAAGCCTACAATATAATATTTACTGTCCTTTGATTAATTGGTTTATTCAAGATGCTGAAAGATTGTAATGTAGCAATGGTGCACACCATTCTGGTAGCGATATAACCATTCCTCTGAATTATATTAATGTGACCATAAAATAGCTCTGTTTGTTTCTTTAGTTCTTCAATTTCTGTAATAACTTGAAATTACAATATCTTATTGCAAAAGCTCATATATATATATTTGGGTTAGCATTACTTTTACTAATTAATAAACAAATTGTGCTGTCAGTGCAAGTTGTTTTCCATAATAAATAGTTGATATTCCTGAAATGCATATAATTGTCTGAAATATCTTTGCAGTGTAATCTTTTGCTATCATTTTTAATGATAGCTCTTCAGTGTTGTACAGAGGAATTGTGCCTGAGAGAAAATACACATGAATTATTTTGAACTGTGGAAATCCTATCCCTGTTCTATTTGTTCAATTGCATAATGAAAAAATGTTGTTTTTCATGGACGGATTCATGCCTGAGAGCAAACATTATCATTTGTTACGAAAGGAACATGATTTTTTTTTCCCCCCATATAAAATTATAAAAGGACTGGACAAGCTAGATGCAGGAAAAATGTTTCCAATGTTGGGGGAGTCCAGAACCAGGGGCCACAGTCTTAGAATAAAGGGTAGGGCATTTAACACTGAAATGGGAAACAACTTTTTCACCCAGAGAGTTGCGAATTTATGGAATTCTCTGCCACAGAAGGCAGTGGATGCCAATTCACTGGATGAATTCAAAAGAGAATTAGATAGAACTCTTGGGACTAGCAGAATCAAGGGATATGGGGAAAAGGCAGGCGTGGGTTACTGATTGTGGATGATCAGCCATGATCACAATGAATGGCGGTGCTGGCTCGAAGGGCCAAATGGCTCACTCATGCCCCTATTTTTTATGTTTCTATGTTTCTAATCATTCCAATACTTTAAATGGTGCAAGGAATTTCAAGTTGAAATTTTGTAATCTTTGCATACCTTGATAATTAGCAATTAATAGCATGAATGACAATAGTACACATTTACTAATTACAGGCAATAAGATACCTGTAGGTTACCCTCCAAGTTATACAGCATTTTACGAGGAAATATATCCTCAATGTGCATAAATCAGTAGCTTTCTCTCCAACAGTATCATAGACAATAGGTGCAGGAGTAGGTCATTCGGCCCTTCGAGCCAGCACTGCCATTCACTGTGATTATGGCTGATCATCCACAATCAATACCCCCTTTACTGCCTTCTCCCCATATCCCTTGACTCTGCTATCTTGAAGAGCTCTATCTAACTCTCTCTTGAAAGCATCCAGAGAATCGGCTTCCACTGCCTTCTGAGGCAGAGAATTCCACAGATTCACAAATCTCTGAGTGGAAAACATTTTCCTCATCTCCATTCTAAATGGCTTACCCCTTATTCTTAAATTGTGACCCCTGGTTCTGGACTCCCCCAACATCCGGAACATGTTTCCTGCCTCTAGCGTGTCCAATCCCTTAATAATCTGATATGTTTCAATAAGACACCCTCTTATCCTTCTAGGCTCTAATGTATACAAACCCAGTTGCTCCATTCTTTCAACATATTACAGTCCTGCCATCCCGGGAATTAACCTTGTGAACCAACGCTGCACTCCCTCAATAGCAAGAATGTCCTTTCTCAAATTTGGAGACCAAAACTGCACACAATACTCCAGGTGTGGTCTCACTAGGGGCCCTGTACAACGGTAGAAGGACCTCTTTGCCCATATACTCAACTCCTCTTGTAATGAAGACACTCTACCCCCAATACCATGTGCTCTAATTTTGCCCACTAATCTCTTATGTGGGACCTTATCAAATGATTTCTGAAAGTCCAGGTACACAACATCCACTAGCTCTCCCTTGTCCATTTTCCTAATTACATCGTCAAAAAATTCCAGAAGATTAGTCAAGAACGATTTCCTCTTCGTAAATCCTTGCTGATCGGACCGATCCTGTTACTGCTATCCAAATGTGCCGCTATTTCATTCTTTATAATTTCCTCAGCATCTTCCCCACCATTGATGTCAGGCTAACTGGTCTATAATTCCCTGTCTTCTCCCTCCCTCCCTCCCTTCTTAAAAAGTGGGATAACATTAGCTATCCTCCAATCCACAGGAACTGATCCTGAGTCTATAGAACATTGGAAAGTTATCACCAATGCGTCCACGATTTCTAGAACCACTTCCGTAAGTACCCTGGGATGCAGACCATGAGGCCCTGGGGATTTATCAGCCTTCAGTCCCATAAGTTTACCCAACACCATTTCCTGCCTAATGTGAATTTCCTTCAGTTCCTCCATCACCCTCGGTCCTCTGGCCATCTGGAAGATTGTTTGCATCTTCCTTAGTGAAGACAGATCCAAAGTACCTGTTTAACTCGCCTGCCACTTCCTTGTTTCCCATAATAAATTCACGTGTTTCTATATTCAAGGGACCTACATTTATCTTCACTAAATTTTTCTTCTTCACATACCTAAAGAAGCTTTTGCTATCCTCCTTTATATTCTTGACTAGCTTACCTTCGTACCTCATCTTTTCTCCCGGTATTGGATTTTTAGTTATCTTCTGTTGCTCTTTAAACGTTACCCAATCCTCTGGCTTTTTGTCTTTTTGCACAAAAGTCCGCGAGCATTGCCACTTTCATTTCACTGCACATCTCGTATGTGTATGTGACAAATAAACTTGACTTGACTTGACTTGGCTTCCCGCTCATCTTTGCTATGTTGTACTTCTTCTCTTTTATTTTTACACTGTCCATGACTTCCCTTGTCAGCCATAGTCACCTCTTACTCCCCTTAGAATATTGTTTCCTCTTTGGAATGAACTGATCCTGCACCTTCTGTATTATTCCCAGATATACCTGCCATTGGTGTTCCACTGTCATCCCTGGGATCCAGCTAAGGTCTCTTTCCAGTCAACTTTGGCCAGCTCCTCCCTCATGCTTCCATAGTCCCCTTTGCTCAACTGTAGTACTGACACTTCCGATTTTTCTTTCTCCCTCTCAAATTGCAGATTAAAACGTACGATAGTATGGTCACTACCACCTAATGGCTCCTTTACCTTGAGTTCCCTTATCAAGTCCGGTTCATGACACAACACTAAACCCAGAATTGCCTTCTCCCTGGTAGGCACCAGTACAAGCTGCTCCAATAATCTATCTCAGAGGCACTCACAAGATGCCATTTCTTGTGGCCTAGTACCAACCTGATTTTCCCAGTCTACTTGCATGTTGAAATCTCCCATAATCGCCGTAGCATAACTATTGCTCCATGCCAATTTTAACTCTTAATTCAACTTGCACCCTATGTCCAGGCTACTGTTTGGGGGTCTGTAGATAACTTCCATTAAGGCCTTTACCCTTGTAATTCCTCAGTTCTATCCATACTGACTCTACATCTCCTGATTCTATGTCACCCCTCACAAGGGACTTCATTCCTCACCAACAGAGCTACCCCACCCCCTTTGCCCACCTGTCTGTCTTTTCGCTAGGACGTATACCCTTGAATATTCAGTTCCCAGCCTTGCTCTTCTTGCAGCCAATGTCTCTGTAATTCCCACAACATCATATTTGCCCATTTTTAACTGAGCTGCAAGCTCATCCACTTTATTTCTTATATTTCCTGCATTCATATACAACACTTTAACTTCGGTATTCACCTCCCCTCTCACACCGGTCACTATTGGCCCTGACCTTACTATCTTATCCCTTCTCGAACTTTCCTTCCCATTAATTCGGGAGTATTTTGTAACTTTTCCTGCACTCACTTCCCCTTTAACTCCATCTTTATGCTCTCAATTTGTCAACCCCTCTCACTCTCTATTTAGTTTAAACCCACACGTGTAGCACAAGCAAACCTGCCTGCCAGAATATTGGTCCCCCTCCAGTTAAGGTGTACCTCAGAAAAGATCCCAGTGGTCTATGCATCTAAATCCCTACTCCCTGCACCAGCCCCCCAGCCACACATTCAGATCCCCTAACTCCCTGTTCCTGCCCTCACTGGCACGAGGCACAGGAAGTAATCCAGGGATAACCACCCTAGAAGTCCTGCTCTTCAGTCTTCTTCCTAACTCTCTAAACTCGTGTTGCAGAGCCTCCTTCCTCTCTTGCTGATGTTGTTTGTGCCCACGTGCACAACTACTTCCGGCTGCTCACCTTCCGTCTCGAGGATGTTCTGAAGTCGGTCCGTGACATCTTGGACTCTGGCACCAGGGAGGCAACAGACCATCCTCGAGTCGAACCTGCCGCCACAGAATCTCCTGTGCGCCCCTCGGACAATGGAGTCGCCCACCCTGCCCGACGTCGGCCTCGCCGGTCTAGACTCATCGCTAGGATTGCAGTCACTGACCTGTCCGCTGCTCGGACTGGAAACATCCTCTGCCCCGACAGCTCCCAAGAGGGTGCACCTGTTTTCATTAGGCACAGCAAACTTGGTATCCTGCACTGCACATTTATTTGCCTGTCTCACAGTCACCTACCTTCTCTCTGCCTGTATCCCTGGCATGACAACCTCACTGTAGGTCTTGTCCAGGAAACTCTCGTTTTCCCGGATGGCCCTGAGGTCATCCAGCTGCTTCTCCAGTTCCCCAACACATTCATTCAGGAGCTGCAATTGGAAAATGGATCACACCCACCATCTCATGTCCAAGGCTGACACAATGCCAAATGCCTTGGACACGAGCAAGGAAATACAAATTTTTTTAATTTGGCATTAACAATAAACGCAAACCTTGCCAACAGTGCCCAGATCCCCAACAAGTAATAAAAAAACAGCTGGAATAAAATAAAATTTGACATAATTTCATTTTAATAGGTCCCATAAAGAGCATGATTCCACAGTCCATGAATATCAGTGAGTCACACAGAACATGTAAAGAGCTCAAACTCACACGGGTTAAAACACAAGCATCTTTATTGTTCAGGTCATCAACTACACAGCACGTTCACACTGCTACTCAGACTGATAGGCAGTGGGCAGGATTGTCATAGCATTGGAGTTAACGTAGCAAAGTCATTTTCAGATTCAGATCCAGATTTAAGTGCCATGGAAGAAGTGATTTCTGCTTTCGGCAGCAAAGAATGATTCCACTGTCCATGAAAACCTGCCTGCAAATGTTAGTTCATTGTTTCAGAGAACAACAATGAATGTTAACTGATTGTTGAGATTTTTTTGGCTTTGTGCCATCTTTTTGGATAATTCACACAAGTGAGTTTTTGAACAATGAAGTGAGGTGGGTTATGTGGAGGTTATGGTGGAGACTGCTAGCTGAAAGTATGGGAAAGATTCTGCTGCAAAAGTAGACACACAATGCTGGAGTAACTCAGCGGGTTTGGCAGCATCTCTAGAGAAAAAGAATAGGTGACGTTTCAGATCAGAACCCTTCTTCAGGCTGCAAAAGTAGGTCTGATGCTTAAAACCTTTGAGAAGGGGTGCTTTCAACCTTCCCGGAGAATAAGGATTTGATCTAAAAAAGAAAGAGGAATGGAAATGTAAATAGCAGTCTTTGAATCTCATGGTGTTAATTAGTTTTTGGAATGTGATTACTATTGTAATGCAGGCAGTACAGAAGCCAATTGCACCTAATAAATGTCCATGAACTGAAGTGTAATGGCCAGGTAATCTGTTTTATTATAGAATATTATGGAATATATATTACCCAATGCACTAAATGACATTCTCTTGCTCATTTTTGAATTAGTTGCGAAGTAGGCCACCACTTTCATAACTCTTGCCAGTGGTATCTTGATGTGGTATCAGCTGGGATTATGTTGTGAGTTCTCTGGGAGAAAGATTTGAACCACAATTTTCGAACTAGGAGGCAATCACTATGAATATCATACTTCCTTAAGTATACCAGTGAGTCACACAGAACATACTTGTAAAGAGCTCAAACTCACACGGGTTAAAACGCAAGCATCTTTATTGTTCAGTTCATCAACCACACAGCAGGTGATCAAACGTTCACACTGCTACTCAGACTGTGGGCAGGATCTTACACAATGAATGTTACAATTAGGTGGGGTTATAATTACTAAGCATTCTAATTGGCTAACATGCTATAGCCAATGCTACATTTCTTCTTCTACAAATGAAAAGTAGATACAGCGTTATCACTACGATGAGTAAATACATTGTTAAATGCAGAATGCCACATCTAGGAATAATGAGGTTAAACGTAGTTGCCGTATCTAACAGGCGGCTTGTTAACCTGCCCGGTCCGCGTATGGTAGGGAGCTGCCTCATCAACTTTTCCTCCAACAAGTTAAGGGCACGTTTGGGGGAGCCAATAGGGCTCTGGGGAGACCGTTGCGGGGGTACCGGTGAACCGGGTACAGGGGGGGGGGGCGTGGACCGACGCGGGGAGTGGTTGGGGGGTGGCAGCTGCAGGCACTGGAACAATTAGAACAGCAATCACTTAAAGTTCAGTGGAGGGGCGTGAGGACTCTGGAGCGCCGGACGTCGTTCCTTCACTGGAAGGATGTGTTGACGGTTGCGTCTGTAGATGGTGCCGCCGACATCGACAAGGTAGGATCGTGGCTCTTTTGCGGGGCCATGGAGGAACCCCAGTTTGGTATGTCCTTTGATTGTCTGTAAACCAACCACTTGGCCTTGGATTTGTGGCTTCAGTGGCTTGCTGGTCTTGTCGTAGGCACGTTCCTGTGCGTCTCGATTGGATTGTACACGTGTTTGAATTACAGCAGGGCATAGAAATTTAGGCTTTAAGTGATCTTGAGTCACGGGCAGTGGAGGTCTTGATCGCTGGGACATTAGTCGTTGGGCTGGAGAGCCTAAAACACCGTCTCTGGCAACATTTCTCAGGTTCAACAGGTCTAGGTAGACATCAGATTTATCCAGGGAAAAGCATTCCATAAGTTGTTTAGCGCTGCGAACAGCGCGTTCGGCAAGTCCGTTGGACTGTGGGTACTCTGGGCTGCTGGTGACATGTTTAAAGTTCCAGCGCTTGGCAAAGCCTTTGAACGTTTGGCTGGAGAATTGCATCCCGTTGTCAGTCTGAAGGTGGGTTGGAATGCCATGTACGGAGAAGTGCTGCTGGAGTTTCTGGATGACTATTTCCGAGGAGATGGTTGGTGGAAAATCAATTTAGAACCAACTCGAGTACGAGTCCACCAAAACGAGATGGTGCTTCCCGTGCCAGTCGAAGATATCGGCGGCCACGGACGACCATGGTAGGGAGGGAGCAGGTTGGGACAGCAGCGGTTGGTTTTGCTGGTGTGGCGCTTGCCTGTTGCAGATCGCGCATGACTCCGTTTTTTCCCGAATGTACTTGGTCATTCCGGGCCAGTAAATCATTTATTTGGCGCGTTGTAGGGTGGCCTCAACGCCTGGGTGGCCACCGTGGATCTCCTCGTAGTGCTCCTTACGCAGAGAGGGGGGGAATGACCGTCTTGTGAGCCTTTACGATCACACCGCCCTGTAGGACAAGTTCATCACGTACCAGGAAGTAGGGTTTTAGTTCAACGGGAGTGTTGGATTGTTTGTTCGGCCAGCCGCCTTTAATGATTGAAGTTAGCAGCTGGGAGGTTTTATCCATGGCAGTGTGTTCGGCGAGGCGGCGCAGGCGGTCAGTTGGTACGAAGGAAACCTTTAGAACGGAGAATTCCTCGCGTTCGCAAGGATGTTGTTCGCTGGTAGCGCGTGCTATCCGGTAAAGTAAGCATGTAAAGTGGAGGAGTCTTTACTCGTGTGCTCAGTGGTTCTTATCTTGTTGAACACTGAGTGACATGACGTTCACGCGGGCACCGGTATCGACCTTGGCGATCAGCGGTTTGTTATTGACTATCATGGTCACAGCAGGATCGAGTTCTGCATGAGTGCAGGAGACAGCTCTGTGCAGTCGTCAATGTAGCGGAGAAAGAATTGGGAGATGTGGCTAGTGTACGCCGGAAACAAGCGCTGTTCGGCCATCAAAAAGGCAGGCATAGCTGGGGACGATGCGAGTGCCCATTGGAGCACTTTGATGGAGACTTTGACTAAAGATGAAGGTCTGCCTGGGAAACTGGTAGGAATTGACACACGTCTGAATTGACATCAGGTGAATTTACTTCAATATCAGTCTTTGTGGGCTGAATAAGACAAATGGCTGCAACAAAGATCTTTTTATTTTTAATACATTTCAATAAGCAGTTCTTTTAGGATTATCTTAAGGTGTCCAGTAATAACAAGACAAAAAAACAGTGTTTGTTTTTGTCACAATGTTCATAATTCTGGTAAAAGAAAAATCTTTACTCAGTGAGCTACGAGCCATGAAGAATTGATTCTTGATCTTATCTGTAGCATTGCTCATGATGTTGGATTGACCTGCTAGCAATCATTGTAGCCCTGACTTCAGTGTCTCAAATGATTACTTGTGTCAAATTGCAGTTTCAGTCATATTTGACAAACTAATCACAGACATGGGGTGGAACAGCAGTAGAGTTGCTGCATTATAGCGCCAAGGACCTGGGTTTGGCCCTGACTATGGGTGCTGTCTGCACAGAGTTTGCACGTTCTTCCTGTGACTGCATGTGTTTTCTCTGGGTGCTCCGGTTTCCTTCCAAAGATGCGCAGGTTTCTAGGTTAATTGGCTTCGGTAAAATTGTCCCCAGTGTGTAGGATAGAACTGGTGTGCGCATGATCATTGGTTAGCACAGACTCGATGGGTCGAAGGGCCTGGTTCCACGCTGTATCTCTAAACTAAACTAAACTACATGTATGTTTATTAACCTGAAGAAAAAAATAGTGAACCTTGTTCGGGTCACTAAAAGTTAGCAAACTATAATGTGTGTCATACTGAGTTCAGTACTAAACATGGTGTCTTCTGAGTCAGCAGGACTCACTTGGGAACACATAACCTAGGTCGATGAATGATGATTGATCTACAACAGTTCTGGTAAAGGATGATTGAACTGAAAAATTAATGCTGTTTCTGGCTTTCATTTATGTTTCAGATTTCCAGCATCTGTTTTCCTTTTGCTTTTCAACATATGCTGATATTGCATTGGTGAAATGAGAGAGTGCAGTACGGTGTGGAAGTGCCATTTTTAGCAAAGACATTTTAAAACTTTTATTCGGTAGCCTTGGTTTGGTGCCTTGCCGTTATTCCAACTGAATAGTTTCCAGGCTCATTTATTTTGTTGCTGTTTGTGGAGTGTTGCTCCATATAAATTATGTTCCTTTTTTCAATATTCATCGTGACAGTGACTATACTTATTTAATATTTCCAACATTGCAGTACTTTCAAACACAGACACTCCCTGACTTACGTTAACAACTCAGTGACACAAAATGACACAAAGTGCTGGAGTAACTCAGCCGGTCAGGCGGCATCTCAGGAAAACTTTGATAGGTGGCATTTTGTGTTGGGACCCTTCCTCGTACTGATTGTGCTGAATTATTCCAGCACGTTGTGTCATTTTGTGTATTAACCAGCACCTGTAGTTCTTTCTTTCATGCTTAGTTTTAAGGTGATTGCAACTTGCATAAAATCTGACTTGCGTAAGGGTTTACAGAACGTAACCGTTATGTAAGTCGGGGAAAGTCTGTATGCTGAAATTGAGATAGATTGAAGTAGGTCCAATACAAAGCAAATTTTTATTTCTTGGTTCTGCTATGTTCAGATGTAAATAACTTTAGAATGCAGATGTCCTTGATAATTGAAAAGTTTTTCAATAATGTTTGGTTACGGAACAATTTTAAGGAGTCGGGTAATAAACTTTGTACAGTTTAAAATGATAAAGTTAACAAGTGAATAAATAACTACTGATTGCATTAAGGGAAGATTGGGAACATGAGCTAATGATAAAGATCTCGAAGGATAGATGGGAAAAGTATTTGATGAATACACATAACTGTTCTATTAATGCAAGACATAATTTAATTGAATTCAAATTATTACATAGACTATATTATTCAAAAACGAGGTTGAATAAATTTTATCCAAACGTCTCTCCCAGATGCGATAAATGTTTGTTTCAAAACGCTAATATAACACATTCATTCGTAGGATGTACAAAGTTGAATACATTTTGGAGTGATATATTTGATATATTTACAAAGCTTTTCAAGTCAAAAATAGACCCAAACGGAATGGATTATATTTAAATAATAGGAGAAGATACCAATTTAAATAAGGATCAAAATGTGTTTTTTTTAATTGGCATTTTAATTGGAAAGAAATTGATACCTTTGGAAAAATACAACCACTGACTGTTAAAATGTGGATTAGGAATATGATGGACATAGCACGCTTTTGAAGAAATGAGACTCCGACTAATAGATAAATATGACCATTCTTAAGGAGTTCTCCTTTCATCGACTTTTTGGAATCATGTGATGCAGCGCGGTACCGTAAAGATTGTGATTTCAGTTCATGACGCGGATAGATCTACATCTCCGCGTACAGGATTTGAAAAATTCTCTTTTAACCTTCTCTTCTATTGTACTTTCCACTTTCTCTCTTCCTTTTTTATTTTTTATATACACACTTCACGTTTTTCTACTCTCTACCATCTATTTTTCCACTTTTTCCTCTTTCTATTGTTTTCTTTTTCTTGTCCTGCTTACTTCCTTCTTATAACATAAAACTAGAGGTTGTACATAGAATGGATTACGGTATTACATAGTTGGCACCTAAAATTAGGTTCCACTGTACTGTTTTGTGCTGTATTAACTTCTAATAAAAAAAACAAAAAAAAAAACTACTGATTGTTATTAACAATAATTGAATCAAATGTAGAAAAAAAGGAAAAATATACAGCTTGCACAAGAAGCATCATGACATGCTTTTACTGTTTTAATTATTCATGTATTTTCTCACCAATATTGTTCAGTTGGAAAATACTGCTTTCAACCCTGCTTAAGTCATGATGTATCAAAGCTAATCGCCGGATTAAATTTATTTCAACTTCATTTTACAGTTGACTTTAAACCTCATGCAAACATGGACACAGCTCATCACATGTTATTGTTTGGATGCAGATTGCCAGCCACAAATGAGGATTACTGGTAATAACTTTAGCTTGTATTTTTAGCATAAATATTATTTAATGAACGTGCATAATTGATGAATCATTGCCTAACACAAAATGTATATTGTCATCATCCAGGATGGGTTCAATCCCATTGAAATAATTGTTTCTCATTGATATTGTGCATGTATTTTCTGCTAACCATTAGCAAACTTAGTCTAAGATATATGAGAGAATCTGTTAAATCTGACTATAAATGCTGGAATGAAACACGGGTCAATTTAGAAATGTCAACTGAAATTCCCTGGTTTAGTTTATAGGCTGATTATTTTCTATTTGAAATTGCACAGTTACCAACCCAGTCACATGTTTAATTTGTGGCTCATTCTAGACATGGCAGAAACAGTTATTGCAAATTTGATGTCAAAGGAAAAAATCTTCATGTTGTTCCAAAATCATTCTAAAGTCTGACAATGTTCAACTGTATTTTAAGAAGATACATTAATTATTGTCTTCCCCGCACATTGACAATAATTTCCCTGCCAACATTCACATTAGGATATAGAGACTTCTTTGAGCTTTTATTTCAATGTAATAATTACGCAGTCGTATGTGCTTTTTCATTGATTTGCAGCAGCTCAAATCTTTTCCCACAATATGGGAAAAGCTTATCCTTTGCACTTTAAGTGTAGAAGAATTTCTGGGATGCAGTGAAAGACTTTCACAACTGTAATTAATGCATCCGGGCAAATCAGAACAGTGAGAATTTTCAAGATGTTTCAATGAAAAAACAGCTTTATTGCCGAAGGCAGTGTTAGTAAAAGCAGCCAGGTTGGTAAAACTCTTGAAAATGCACTGTGAGGGAGAAGGAGTGGAGACAACTTTTAAGAAGCCAGAGATACACGGCCGCGATCTCGTATTTCAATTTAACATTATCGGTCGGTTATCCTTGGTTCTGAAAACTACTGGTTATGTTTTTTTTTCCCAATGAGCCAATGAAATTCACCGGTCAGCACCGGCTACAACCTACAAGAACCTACGACCTCCTGGCAACCCACTAGGACCTCCTGGCAACCCACTAGGTCCTCCTGGCTACCCACCTACGGCACGAGAATTCTCGCTACTCTCCATGGCGGCTTCATTCCAGTCGCCGCTAATTTTTCAACATGTTAAAAAATTTGCTGCGACCATTCTGGTTCCCAGAATGCGGAATTCCTTACGACCATGAAGGCAACTCTCCGGCAACCACACGCGAACATGTGCTGAACATGTGGCGACTGCATAGTCGCCTAAAAAGTCGCCTAAGTGGGACAGGCCCATTAGTTTTCTCTTACGTTTCATTAAAGATGCTATTTTATGCATTCATAGTAAATGACAGCACAAAGAAAAGGCAAAATAGTAGCAATATACCCCTGATAAGATTTATTTGCTTTCAATGCAATGAGGCGGCTCATTGATTCTCCTAACATTTGCTGAGGGTGACAATTATGCACAATTTGTCTTAACATTACTTAAACACCAGCTTCAAATTTTTGGGAGTTTTAATCTCGGGTGACCTTTTCCTGAGCCCAGTACTTGGATGCGAGGGCAAATCTGAGATTTGGCATATCATTGCATATTCTAACCAACCTCTCCACGATATACTGTAGAAAGTATCATGACTGGTTGAATCATGGCCATGTACGGCAATTCCAATACACAGGAAAGCAGGAGACTGCAGGGAATGGTGGACTAAGCCCCGCCCATCTCCAACACAGCCCTCCCACCATTGAGAGGATTTACATGAAACTCTGGCTCATCAAGGATCCCCACCATCCGGGTCATGTTCTTTTATCGCTGCTAGCAGCAGGCAAGAGGTACAGGTGCCTAATATTCTGAACACATCAGGTTCAGGAATAGTTATTTTCCTTCAACTATCAGATTAGTGAACTGACCTGCACACCCTAATCCGATCTGCAACAGAACACAATGGACTTCATCTTGCATTACCATGGACTTGTGGTCAAATTTCCGCATTGCACTAATGTCTTTTTTTTAACAGTCCTCTCTTCCCACTAACGTGGAATTTATGTGTAGTTTACATATAATTTATGCTTTTTGGGTTGCCTGATTATAAATGTTAGTGATTCTACTGCAACCAAGATGTTTCTTGTACTTCTATCACATTATTCTTGTGCAAACTTGACTTGACCTAAAAGAAACCCAAAACTCCACTACTAGTACAAGAGAAGCACATTGCATTTTATTAAGTCGCAGCCTTAAAACCTTTAAAAAGACATATGCATATTGTCAGGTCACGGCGGAATTGCTCTTTCAATTGCAATTTATTTGTTGTTTTTTTCCCCAATATTTGAACCTTACAATAAGTATACTTTTGAGTGGAAAACTGTTTTCTCGCGTAGTTTATGATGAAATACTTTATATTCATGTGTTTTATCCGCCGCATTGGAAGTTAATGTTTGATGGCTATAACAAGCTTGTATGGTAGTGAAGTGCCAAATGAATACAAATAATAATTAGACCTGAATCTATTTCTCACTCAGATTAGAAGAAGGCATACTGCTAAAAATAGACACAAAATGCTGGAGTAACTCAGCAGGACAGGCAAATACTCCATCCAGCATTTTGTGTCCATCGTCAGTTTAAACCAGCATCTGCAGTTCCTTCCTACCCAGGACATACTGCTAGATGGTTTACAGATATATGAGAACAATTGATGCGCCAAAGACTTAATTTGCATTGGTATCCAGCAGTTGCTGAAGAAAACTCAAAGAGCAAAGTATTATGAAAGACTGCTTCACTCAGAGAGTGCTAAGTATAGGAATGCACTGAGCGAGTGGTTGAAGCTGGGTCACTGAGTCCAATTAAAAGGAGTCAAGATGAACACTTGAATTGCTAGGCGCAGATGGCTGTGGACCAGGTGCTGGAAGATGGAACTAATATGGAAGGATGCTAATGTGTCAATGAGTTGGGCTGACAGCTGTATGATTCTGACTCTGACTTGGACTGGGGAGAAGGCAGTCTGGTGATGGAAGTCCAGAGAAGGGGGGATTTACAATGGTGTTTTAAGCTGAAAGGCAGGTTTACCTTATTTATTATAAGGTGCTACCCTGATTAAAGGTTTACGGCTACATTGTGTCATGGCCCAGAAGATTGTTGTTGAGCTGATTAATACAAAGTGCCTGCCTGTGCTTGTTTGCCTGGCTGCTGCCTGCTATTCGCAGGCCAGACCTTGGGGAGTAACAAAGCAATTATTTCTCTGGGGACAGGTGGAGGAGCAGGTTTATGTGATACATGTTGCATCTTCGATCTTCTTCTTCTTTCAAGTCCATCTTGTTACAAATGTTGACCTAGCTGTCATCATCCGTCCTATAAAGGACGCAAGCTGCTGGCGATTATAAGATGCTACTCAAACTGGATAGCTGATATGATTTTGTTTGGTTTGCATAGCTGCCCAAACTGATTCAAAGTCTGAAACGTCCAAAAGATATTTGATAAAACTGCATAGATTCCCATCAGTTGAACCTGGTAAAAAAAAAATCATTATGTCTTAGCAATGAGTATGAAATTGATCTTTCGGTCGAAAGCAACTTCAGTATTTACTGGGGCATGTTGAGATTGTGGAAGAACAGGGTTGGTCGTCAGGGAAATTATAATTAGCACTGTGACATTTTAAATTTCCATTAATGGTATGAATTAGGAAGTGCAAAACAATAGGTTAAATTTAAAGGAAGCCCAAAATAAGCAGGAACAATAGTTCAAAAGTTCAGAAATTTATGAATGTTGGAGATAACTTGCAAGTGGGTAGAAGTATAGAAAATTTAATTCAGTACAGATTAGGATATATATTGCACATAAAATAAACTAATTGAACATTTAAAATAGGTTTAAGATCTTTAGTGGTCTCATCAGGTACGAAAAGATAAAGACATTTACAGAATACCTTTCACATTCTCAGGACGATCTAAGAATAGTTCACATCCATTTAGCTATTTTGAAGAGTATTTAATACATGGTTTAAAATGTGTTTTCAAAAGCAACCATATGATCTGCTTTAGTAGAATTGATTGAAGTATGATTTTCGGCAAGGATATCAGGTGAAATCCTCTCTTTTGTAGCGTGTCTTTAAATAGTTCATGTCCACATGACAGACTGCTGAACTTTTGGTTCAATGTATCCGCTGAATGACAATCCCTTGATAGCTATCTATTTTTTATTTCCGAGTTGGAGCATTAATGTAGATGCTTATGTCTTTGAGCCACACATGATATCATGATCTTTTGATTCAGGTGGAACACAAGCTGGTCTGAAAATTAAAATGAGATGCCTGTCCAAATAATACTATGATCCACTGGAATGCTGATCAATAAAGACATGTGTGTTTAAAAAGTAATTCTAAAACCTGTAGGGTTCTCCCAGATTATGACGCATGCAATGTCTAATTATTGTCATGGTATGGAGAGCATCTGAACCCTGGAGTCAATGCAGAATACATCCAAGAAATAGGTCAAAATGTAACAAAGAACAACTGCAGATGCTGATTTATACCAAAGATAGACAAAAAATGGTTTTAATAACTAAAAACATTATCAAGGAATTGCAACATTTAAAAGTTCATTTTGGTTGGCATCATAGTCATTATAACTTTGTCAAGAAAATAAGTATTTTTTAGCAATTTACTTAAATGGTGAGAAGAAAAGACACCTTTTAATGAGATGTTTAAGAAGGAACTGCAGATGCTGGAAAATCGAAGGTACACAAAAATGCTGGAGAAACTCAGCGGGTGCAGCAGCATCTATGGCTCCATAGATGCTGCTGCACCCGCTGAGCTTCTCCAGCATTTGTGTGTACCTTTTAATGAGAGGTTGCCATCTGAACAATAGCTGCACATAATGGCAACTTGGCTATTAAAATTACAATTAATTACTCCATTTTATGTTCTTTTTCAGGGACTGTGGCAACAGATATGGAACATGCTTACGCGAAGCTGCAATCATGTATGCATGGGCTAGAAATGCTCCACCTACACAATTACCTGCAGGTATGTCATTTTAAATCTATTGGTTTTAAATGCAGTAGGTAATGCCTTCCAACACTGTTTTGCCTCCTACCATTAATGAAGGTTATCTCTAAGATATTGTAGATGGCCTCCCTTTCTGTCCTTTGCATTTGGTTCTTTTGATGGCATATGGGGGGTGTCTTTATCAAATATATAATAACCTCTCTTGATACCCAGCTGTAGGTCTTGAAACTTCCCTTAGAAACATAAAAACATAGAAAATAGGTGCAGGAGTAGGCCATTTGGCCCTTCGAGCCTGCACCGCCATTCGATATGATCATGGCTGATCATCCAACTCAGTATCCTGTACCTGCCTTCTCTCCATACACCCTGATCCTTTTAGACATAAGGGCCAGATCTAACTCCCTCTTAAATATAGCCAATGAACTGGCCTCAACTACCTTCTGTGGCAGAGAATTCCACAGATTCACCAAATGATTTTCTCATCTCGGTCCTAAAAGATTTCCCTCTTATCCTTAAACTGTGACCCCTAGTTCTGGACTTCCCCAACATCGGGAACAATCTTCCTGCATCTAGCCTGTCCAACCCCTTAAGACCCCTTCCCTTGATCTGCCTGTTTCTGATTGGTCATATTGCACGTCTCATTTTCATTATCAGATGAATACACCAAAGAAAGAGCCAAAGTTTATATCTTATAGAGATTATATACGAGTCTGAAGAAGGGTCTTGATCCAAAACATCACCTATTCCATTTGTCTAGAGATGTTGCCTGACCCGCTCATTTTTTTTTTGTCTACCTTCCATATTATTTAGATGTTTGGCATTGACTTTGTGGGCCGATGATTCTGTCTTGTGTTGTACTGTTCTATTTTCTATGTTCTATATTTTTTATAAACTTTTCATGTTTTTAGATTAACTCAAAGCATTTCACAACCAAATTTAAAAGATGTTTTAAAAGATGTAAAAGACATATTTTAAAAGATGTCCACTGTGAACAAATCAAATGGCAAAATTGTACATAACTAGACTTTGCTGTCTGCATAAATGCCTTGAAAATGATTTAGTATTGTTAGAAGGTAGGTGTTAGCTGGAACACCGCAAGTACAGTCTTCTTCTTAGATGTTGAAATGTTTTTTCTTCATGCCGACCAACAGTTCAATGTTTGATCCGAAAGATAGAAATAACTAATTGCTGCATTAAAATAACACCATGGATTATCTGCTCAGTATATATCTTTTCCCTAATGGTGCAGGGGAGAAGAGGGGGTGACCGGCATGAAACTGTTCCTTGATTATGCTGGTGGCCATGCCTAGGCAGCGTGGTGTAGAGGAATCAATGGAAGGGAGGATGGTTTGCGTGATGGTCTGGACTACATCCACAACTCTGCAATTTCTTGCGGTCTTTGATGGAGTTGTTCCCAAATCACTCTGTGATGTATCCCACTAAAATGCTTTCTGTGGTGCATCTGTAAAAGTTGATGAGGGTTGTTGGGGACATGTCAAGCTTCCTGAGCCTTGTTAAGGAAGTAGAGGTATTGGTGTGCTTTCATGACCATAGCTTTGATATGGCTGTTCCAGGACAAATTGCTGGTGATATTTACTCCCTAAGAACTTGAAGCTTTCTGCCCCCTCTGCTTTGGCACCGTCAACGTATACCAGGGTGTGTGCACTGCTTCACTTCATGAAGTCAATCACAATCTTCTTTGCCTTGCTAAAATTGAGGGAGAGGATGTTGTCTTGGCAGCAGGTTACAAAGTTCTCAATCTCCTTCATACACTCCATCTCCTCATTATTTGTTATCTGGCCCACTTTGGTGGTGTACATTGAGTTGCATTGCTATTTGGTTGCACAGTCATGAGTGTATAAGGAATATAGTATGGGGCTGTCAACGCATCGTTGCGGGGTACCAGTGTTGAGGATTATTGTAGAGGATGACTTGTCACCTGTCATCATTGATTGTGGTTTGTTGGTCAGGAAATTGATGATCCTATCAAAGAACCAAGTCTCATCCACTTTGAAACACTTTGATCAATTAAACCATTGTTTGGTATCCTCGCCACTGAATACTATAATCTGACAGTCGGCCGAGGAGTACCTTAGCTTTGCACAATTTCCAATAAAAAAAGGTAATGTAATGTAGAATTTTTAAAGCCAATGTCTGCCTTACATTATATATATACTTAGAGGGATATGAGGCAAACGTGAACAAACAGGACTAGCTTAGATGGGGCATCTTGATTGTCATGGATGAGTTGAGCCAAAAGACTGTCTCCATGCTGTATGACTCTACGACTCTATAAAGGAAATTAACTCGAAAATAAAAACAAAATGTGTTGGTCGTACTATCAATGGAGATAAAAACTGAATTAACAGTTCAGATTAATAACTACTTGCCAGAACAGTGTTGTGGACGTAGAAAGCTGAATCATTTAAATTATTTTGTGAATCTAATTTTCTGGCCAGCGAATCCTCTAAGTTTCTGGCCTCCTGACTACCTAAAGAAACATGTTCCTTGAGATATATAGGCCTTAACCAGTTCTTCTCTCATGTGTAGAAATGCCTCTGTTAAGGATTCTCCGTGTCAATGAACACAATGAACCAGAGTGTTTTTAGAATGCTCCAGTAGTTTCATTGTCACTGCTACTGATACAGCCTTATAATCTAGCAAAGGCACAATGTGAAGTGATATTGGTAATTTATTGGTAATAAACTAATTGTGACTTTTTAAAATTCTAGATGTTGCGTTTAGAGTTGGTGGAAACACAGGTATTAACTACATAGTTCTTCAGGTTCATTATGGAGATGTGACTGCATTTAGAGGTAAGAGATTCCAGTGAATAGAGTCATATTTCGACTTTGAATTCCTCCTGCAGATAATTTTAAATGTTAAAATATTAATTCTGTTTCTATCCTCTACCAATGTACCGATACTTTAACGCTTCCTTTCAAATGAAAGCATATACATTAACATGGATATTGACAAGAATATTTTGAAAAGAAAATAGATTATAATACTCATGACCATGCTGTATGCCTCTTGGTCATATTTACTGTTGATGCTTTAAATCTAAAATAAGAATATTTTACTCACTCAAGATCAGTTTGCATTTGTTAACATTTCAGGTTGAAAACATTGTTCAATTCTAATGAAAGGCTCAAAAATGAATACAGTAAAACTCCAATCATGTGTTATCCAATCATTCAGAAATAATTAATCATCATAATCATAATCATATTTTATTAGCCAAGTATGTTTTGCAACATACGAGGAATTTAATTTGTCATACAGTCATACTAATAAAAAGCAACAGAACACTCAAAATACATTTTGACATGAACACCCACCACAGTGACTTCTCCGCATTCCTCACTGTGATGGAAGGCGAAAAAAAGTTCAATCTCTTCCTTCTTTGTCCTCCAGCAGTCGGGGGGCTCTATTCGTCCGTTGACGGGATGATCTTACTCCCGTAGACGGCGGCGGACCTTCCTCGTTGGGGCGATCAAGCTCCTACATCGGGGGGGGAATCTCAGCTCTCCGTCGCGGGGCGATCTAACGCGGGTCGGGGCTAGTCGAACATCGTACAGCTTTTGGAGCTTTTCCCGACGTCGGTCTCAACCCGAGACTGCCGCTCCTTGATGTTAAAGTCCGCAGGCCGCGGTTGGAGCGTTGATCCCAGGCAAGGAATTGGCTCCGATGATATGTCCACAACCCCGTGGTGGGGCTCAGTCAGTCCCGAGCAGGGGTCAAGGATACAGCGTTCACGTCGCAGCCCTTTCCCCACCAATCTTTCCATCACCACGCACAAGAAGCGACAAGACACACCATTTTATGCAGATGCTGAAACGTTTGTTCAGCTCTGGCTGAACAACTTCTAATCTTGTGTGTGGACTCGATAAGAAAAAGTCCCGAGCAAGGCCGCCAGCTCCATGATATTAGGCCACAGAGCGACCGGAGATACGATCCGGAAAACAATCGCATCTCTGGCAAGGTAAGAGATTGAAAAGAGATTTCCCCCGACACCTTCCCCCACCCCCCACATAAAACAAACCAGAGAACATTAACACAATCTTTTTATTTATTTTTATTTTTGTTAGTAGTAAGTACAATAATGTGTTGTACCATCTACATATTGACATGTTACATTTCATGTACAACTTCTTATTTTTAATTTAACAATAAAACAGGAGTAAGGACGAAAAGAGTAGAAAAAGAGAAATTATCATGGAGATTGGTGCGTGAGATAGTAAGGTAGCCCGGAAGAAGAGAGAAGTAAACAAAAAGGTACTGAAAATGGAGAGAGAAAAGAAGAAATCTATAAAACACACTAAAAATAACAAAAAAGAAGGCGAAAAGGACGGACAGACTGTAGGCGAGGCTGCCATCGGAGCGGCACCCGGTGGTTCTGAAATCCTGATGGTTCGGCAACAAGCTCACCAGAATTCCCCTCATGGTCCGTTCATAACGATATGGTGATCAAGAAAGAGCATTGACATTTTTACCTTTTGAGAAGATTCAAAGCAGCAAAATAAGCTAAGGATCAAAGTAAAAAAAAATCAGAAGGGCAAAAAGGGGCCGGGAGATAGCTCTGGCAGATTGCATTAAGGACAATCCTAAGAGATTTTATAAATACATAAGGGGGAATAGGGTAACTAGAGAGAGAGTGGGACCCCTCAAGAATCAAAGGGTCACCTATATGTGGAGCCACAGGAGATGTGCAAGGCACTCAATGAGTATTTCTCCTCTGTATTCTCCTCTCCTCTGCATCTTTAAATGCAGGAGAGGTGCCGGAAGACTGGAGGGTGACAAATGTTATGCCTCTGTTCAAGAAGGGCTGCAAGGAAAACTATAGGCCAGTGAATTTTACATTTGTAATCAGAAAGTTACTAGAGGCTATTCTGAGGGATAGGATTTACAGGCATTTAGATGGCCATGGCTGATTAGGGATAGTCAGCATGGTTTTCTACGTGGGAGGCTGTGCTTGACAAATCTACCTGCGGCTGCAAGGAACCATGCACATGCACTCCTAGATCACTCTGCTCTACAATACTCCCCAGAGGCTTACCATTCACTGTGTAGATCCTGCCTTCGTTATACGTCCCAAAATGCAATACCTCACATGTTGGTTGATGGAATTTAATACAGAGAAATGTGAGGTGTTGCATTTTGGGAAATCTAACATGGGCAGGACTTACACAGTGAATGTTAGGGATCTGGGGAGTGTTGTAGAGTAGAGGGAGCTGGGAGGGCAGGTTCATGGTTCCTTGAAGTCGCAGGTAGATAGGGTAGTCAAAAAGGCTTTTGGCA
Source organism: Leucoraja erinaceus (assembly GCF_028641065.1). Lineage (NCBI taxonomy): Eukaryota > Metazoa > Chordata > Chondrichthyes > Rajiformes > Rajidae > Leucoraja > Leucoraja erinaceus. Next base: position 97,264,203 of record NC_073379.1, on the reverse strand, counting down.
CATTGGCCTTCATCAGTCAGAGTATTGAGTATTGAAGTTGGGAGGTCATGTTGCAGTTGTATAAGATGTTGGTGAAGCCGCATTTAGAATATTGTGTTCAGTTCTGGGCACCATGTTATAGGAAAGATGCTATCAAGCTGGAAAAGGAACAGAGAAGATTTTTGAGAATGTTGCCAGGACTAGAAGATCTGAGCTATGGATTGAGTAGGGTGGGACTGTATTTGGAGTGCAGGAGGATTGTGGGTGATCTTAGAAGTGAAGGAATAGATCGTGTAGATGCACTGAGTCTTGCCTAGAGTAGGTGATTCAAGGACCAGAGGACATTGGTTTAAGGTGAGGGGGAAAAGGTTTAATAGGAACATTTTCACACAAAGGGTGGTGGGTGTATGGAACAAGCTGCCAGAGAAGGTAGTAAAGGCTGGAACAATCCCAACATTTAAGAAACAGATAGGTACATGGATAGGACAGGTTTGGAGGGATATGGACCAAACGCGAGCAGGTGGGACTAGTGTAGCTAGGACATGTTGGCCGGTGTGGGCAAGTTGGGCCGAGAAGCCTGTTCCCACGCTGCATCATTCTATGACTATTTGGCATTTCCATGAGGATTTTCTTGAACTTCTCCTGATGCACTATGGAGCGTATTCTGGTGGAGTGCGCCAGAGTCTTGTATGGCAACTGCTTTGCTCTTGACTCTCTGAATCTGCAGAGAGTGGTGAACACAGCTCGGGTTCATCGCTTCCTTCAATCCAGTCCATCTTCATAATGCATCGCATGAGGAAGGCTGGAATGATTGTCAGGGATGCCTACCACCCTTTTCCCTCCTTCAACTTCTGATACAGGAACTTGAAAGACTGGATGGCTATAAGACAAGAACAGCTTGTGTCACACTTTTTTCTGCACTCATTCAGGCTGCACTGCAACCTCGCTGTTTTGCATTCATTGTATTTATTTTTATACTTATTGATGCTGTCGCATACTCTCTGCTTTGTGTACTTCAGTGAATCGGGAACCTTATTGCACCCTGGTGCATATGACAGTAAACTATTCTGGTCTTATCTGATCTAGAAAAATCAGATAGTTGAGCACAACCAAAGTCAAAACCATTCCGTGAATATTAGAGCAATATTAGTGTCCAGTCTTCGAACAGTTAGCCTGTTTTTGACAATCCAAGATCAAAAGATCAATTATTATATTCATTTAAAAAAAATCAGTTTTCAATTAACATCAGATTGTGACTTTTCATCACAGGATATCTTGACCCAAAATCTATTAACTTGCAGTATTTATCACATCTGTGATCAAGTTTGTAGGATATCCTGATTGCATTGTATGAAATACTTTCAAACTATAAATCACATTGGTAATTAATCAAACGTGTTAAAAAAGAAATGTCATGTTCTTGAGCTTTATCTATTTTCTTGACAATCCAATCTAAGCGTCCTAAATTAATGGAACTTTTTCCAGTTCTGCTTGTGTTGACTTCAAATTTGTCAAGTTGAAAGTATGATGCATTTTGTAAAAACGTTACATCACAAATACAATTTATTCTAATTGGAATTGGCAAATTCCAACTATCCCCAACATTTAAGAAACAGTTAGATAGGTACATGGATAGGACAGGTTTGGAAGGATATGGATTTGGATTTGGATTTCTAAATTCTCACTTTGCAGTGATGCTTTATTCTGTTGAAAAAGTTATTGAACAGTGATGAGTAGACTGAATATTTCAGTTTTATATCCATCTTAGCCAAGGCTGAGAAATCAAAAGCAAACTTTTTTTCAGGTTTGGGCCATAGAAGGCTGTGGAGGCCAGGTCAATTGATATATTTAAGGTGGAGAATGATAATTGTTCGATTAGGTACGGTGTCTGGGGTTATGGGAAGAAGGCAGGACAATGGGGTTGAGAGGGAAAGATAGATAATTGAATGGCAGAATGGATGATGGGCTCAATGGCCTAATTCTGCTCCTAGAACATAAGTCCATGCCAATTCACATCACCCACCACATATAGTGACTGAGACACCTCTTTAATCTGTTACAGATTTTACTTCTAATGGTTTAATATTGTAACGGCCTTAGAATACAATTTTAACTTGTTTAAGCTTTAAATATTTACTTTTTCTTTCAGATAACCACAAAGATTGCTCAGGTGTAACTTTACAGATGACGTTTCTTAAGTAAGTATCCAGAGTTTGTAATATCTGTATTGTTACTATTACATAGCAAACTTTGAATTGCTCTCAATAAATCAAAAATCTGGGTTCCTGGGTTAAACATAAATAAAAAATGATGGTGATAAAAGTTTCACTTTGAGTAACAGATAATGCGTTTCATTGTCATTTTTACACTGCTCCATTTTGATAACTTCTCTGGGCAGGGAATCAGCTTGCACATGCATCTTGATGACATTCAGTGTTATCACACGACACTTACTACAGTTTCACCACTATTTTGTTTGCAGTCAGATAATAAAGCTTAAATAAGTGGCAATTCCTTCCAGCTGAACTGTTGATGAACTAAAGTTGTATAATATCCACTGAAAAATAATATGAAGCTGACATTCCTGAAAGAATCAAGAAATAGAGCTAAATGTAATGCATATTTAGATAAGGAAGTTAAGTATATTGCAGATGTTTTAATTATCTTCCAAAGCAAGTCTTAATTCATGAATGAAAATAATAAATCTGCCGATGCTGGAAATCTAAAATGTAAAAAAAATGACGAAAAATATTTAGCAGGTCAGGCAGCATAGATGGAAAGAGAAACCGGATTGACTTTCAGGTCGTCAAAACAGAGAAAAAGAAAACAATTCCGTTTTCATTTGCAGAGAGGATTGGAGAAGGATGGATAGAATAAAAGGAATTTCTCCGGTAAGGAGAAGCCAGTGTTGCTATGGTGGTAAGTTGTTAATGAAACCATTTGGTTGAAAGATTACAGAGAGAGAGACAGCTAACAAGAGGGAGATATGCAAATGGAATTAGGTGTGAGATGCGGGTCTGACCTGTAGGAAATGCCCAGGTGATCAGGCAACGTCCATGGACGGAGAAAGTCTGTGTTCATACTACATATATAACCTGGGAAATTGAAGTGAGATCGGTGTAAGAAAATAAAGCTTCATGTTAAGAAAATTAATGTACTAATTTGCTGACCGTCTTTGTTCATGCATGTATGTGCTCTAGATTATGAATCGGACATATTATTTTCCTGCTGTAGATTTTGAAAGTACACTTAGTAAGGCATAACTTAACACAGATACAAAATTATTGTCTTTGTATTTCTCAGCCTGTAATCTTGTTTATAGTCTATACTTGATTTCCCTTTATGATTCCATCACTTGGATGAATTCTGTCAGATTGATTAGAAACATAGAAACATAGAAAATAGGTGCAGGAGGAGGCCATTCGGCCCTTCGAGATTATGGAAAAAATAAATATATAAAGATGCCAGAAAGATGTCAGTTTAGGCAGGACAATAATTTCAGGGATTGGATTATGTTATTTCAAAAGCTGACTTTTATCTCAATTTCATATTAATAAACTGCTGAATTTCAAGATTTCAGTATAGGAGTAAAGAGGTTATTCTGCAGTTGTATAGGGCTCTGGTGAGACCACATCTGGAGCATTGTGTACAGTTTTGGTTTCTTAATTTGAGGAAGGACATCCTTGTGATTGAGGCAGTGCAGCGTAGGTTCACGAGATTGATCCCTGGGATGGCAGGACTGTCATATGAGGAAAGATTGAAAAGACTAGGCTTGTATTCACTGGAGTTTAGAAGGATGAGGGGAGATCTTAAAGAAACATATACAATTATAAAAGGACTGGACAAGCTAGATGCAGGGACATTTTTCCCAATGTTGAGCGAGTCCAGAACCGGGGGCCACAGTCTTAGAATAAAGGGGACGTCATTTAAGACTGAGGTGAGAAAAAACTTTTTCACCCAGAGAGTTGTGAATTTATGGAATTCCCTGCCACAGAGGGCAGTGGAGGCCAAATCACTGGATGGATTTAAGAGAGAGTTAGATAGAGCTCTAGGGGCTAGAGGAGTCAAGGGATATGGGGAGAAGGCAGGCACGGTTATTGATAGGGGACGATCAGCCATGATCACAATGAATGGCTGTGCTGGCTCGAAGGGCCGAATGGCCTCCTCCTGCACCTATTTTCTGTTTCTATGAATTCAGAGATGTCTGTTAACATATAAAATGTAAATTGTTTATAAATGGTTTCATATTTCAGTCCTGGTTAATTGCAGCAGCAATGTTGCTAATGCTTTGGATATTGTGATAGAAATTCACATGAATGGTCACCTGAATGCCACCTATTAATTTGAAAGGTTCAAATAATATTGTTTTTATTCTTTTTATGGCTATCCATCATTGTGTGGCTAAAAGAGGTAGTTGGTAGATGAAAGGGTTAAATTTCTTCGTTTTCACATTATTTCTATTGTATGATAAGAAGTAGCTGTTAAAAAACTGAGGTGATTATATTTTAAATATTGGCTGTGAATGGGATAAACTTGTAGCCTCTGAACAATTTTCAACTTTTTTTTCTGCAGACAACCTTTGATTGCTGGCATATATCTCCTCATGTCTGCTAATGCTGTGATACCACCAAATGAGAAAGGTGAGCTTTCGCTGTACCTTGATGCTAATATGTTTGTAACAGTTGAAAGAAAACATGGAAGACAATTGCTTGGCAACACTTTGGATATTTTTTTGTTGTACCACCCGATATTATTTGGATAATCCATAGCACTCTTCAGACTAACACATCTCCCCAGTCCATGGTCTGCTGTAATATGACCAACAAGTCATCTCATCAGAAAAATGGAAAAGAAAGCCAAGAAAATATTACCTTTGCATGTATTAAGATAAGTCATACATAGCATGCACCACAGTGCCCTCCCTCCATAATGATTGGGACAAAGACCCATCATTTATGGATTTGCCTCTGTAATCCACAATTTGAGATTTGTAATAGAAAAAAATCACATGTGGTTAAAGTGCACATTGTCAGATTTTAACAATTATGTATTTTAGTTTCACCATAGAGAAATTACAGCAGTGTTTGTACACTATAATGTTTCAGACCCAGCAATGCAATTTAAATGAAAATAGACATGTTTAGTACTTTGTTGCATATCCTTTGCATGTAATGACTGCATGAAGTTTGAGATTCATGGACATCACCAGTTGCTGGGTGTCTTCTCTGGCGATGCCCTGCCAGGCCTGTATTGCAGCCATCTTTAGTTTATGCTTGTTTTGGGGGCTAGTCACTTCAGTTTTCTCTTCAGCAAATAAAAGGCATGCTCAATTGGGTTCAGATCTTTAGTTTATGCTTGTTTTGGGGGCTAGTCGCTTCAGTTTTCTCTTCAGCAAATAAAAGTATCCCCCCCCCCCCCACACACACACACACACCCCAACAAAAAATAACAAAAACTACATAAAAACATAGACAAAAATAATAAAAACGCGGACGTGACGTGAGTCGCGCCGCCTACCGGACTAGCCCCCGGATTTTGGGGGCTAGTCGCTTCAGTTTTCTCTTCAGCAAATAAAAGGCATGCTCAATTGGGTTCAGATCGGGTGATTGATGGCCACTCAAGAATTGACCATTTTTTAGCTTTGAAACACTCCTTTGTTACTTTAGCAGTATGCTTGAGATCATTGTCTTGCTGTAGAATAAACCACAACCAATGAGTTTTGAGGCATTTGTTTGAGCTTGAGCAGATAGGATGTGTCTGTACACTTCAGAATTCATTATGCTACTACCATCAGCAGTTGTATCATCAATGAAGATAAGCGAGCCAGTACCTTCAGCAGCCATACATGACCAGGCCATTACACCCCCACCACCATGTTTCACAGATGAGATAGTATGCTTTGGATCTTGGGCAGTTCCTTCTCTCCTCCATACTTTGCTCTTGCCATCACTCTGATATAAGTTAATCTTCGTCTCATATGTCCAGAAGACCTTTTTCCAGAACTGCGGCTGCTCCTTTAAGTACTTCTTGGTAAACTGTAACCTGACCATCCTATTTTTGTGGCTAACCAGTGCGTTGCATCTTGCAGTGTAGCCTCTGTATTTCTCTTCATGAAGTCGTCTGCAGACAGTGGTCATTGACAAATCCACACCTGACTCCTGAAGAGTGTTTCTGATCTGTCAGACAGGTGTTTGGGGATTTTCCTTTATTAGAGAGAGAATTCTCTATCATCGGCTGTGGAGGTCTTCCTCGTCCTGCCAGTCCCTTTGCGATTAGTAAGTTCACCAGTGCTCTCTTTCTTCTTAATAATGTTCCTAATAGTTGATGTTGGCAAGCCTAAGGTTTGGCTGATGTCATAACAGTTTTATTCTTGGTTCTCAGTCTCATAATGGCGTGTTTGACATGTCGTGTTTGGTACAACTTTGGTCCTCATGTTGAGCAACAGCAATAAAAGTTTCCAAAGGTGATGGAAAGACTGGAGGAAAGACTAGGTGCTGAGAGTACTCTTATACCTGCATGAAGGAGGCAATTAAACACACCTGAGCAATTACAAACACCTGTGAAGCCATGTGTCCCAAACATTATGGTGGCCTGAAATGGGGGGACTATGTATAAACACAGCTCTAATTTCTACATGGTTAAACCAAAATGTGTAAAAATATCCTTTAATAAAATCTGACAATGTGCACTTTAACTGCATGTGATTTTTTTTGTATTACAAATCTCAAATTGTGGAGTACAGAGGCAAATAAATAGATGATGGATCTTTGTCCCAAACATTATGGAGGGCTCTGCATGCAGCCATTAAATATTCATATTTGTACCTCTTCGATTTTCTCTTTTTAGCCCTATCGTGTACATTTTACAACTGCATTTCTCCGTGTGCAGTTAAAATATATAATTGGTGTGGAGTTAATGAACAGGGAGATAGGAACAAACGCTGAAATAGTTAAATGAAAGATGTAAAAAGAATGTTTTGCTTTAATATGCTTTCTTTTTGTTTGTAGTTGTAAATGCAGATATTGCCTGTGCATACAAGCAGACCACCATACATCCATTTGCCTTCAGAACACATACTCATCAATTAGGTAAGACTCATGTAATCTTTCTACTTTGATTTTGTAAAATAACTATGGAGCTTCTAAAATGTTATAGTTCTATAATCTGAAGTTTTGGCAATACAAATGATTGACCAAAGGAATATGGAAAATGAAGATAACTACATTTATCAAGTCTATTCTCACCACAGACTTTACATAATTTTACAGCAGATGATTTCAGTCGTGGGGGAGGTGAGGACACAGAATCACATTTTAAAGAAAAACCTCCAACATCAATACTTGAGAATATTCATCCAATTTAAAATCCACATGGTTAGGCTTGTATTGTATTGCAAAATTGACTCATTTATAACACTAATTGTTGGTGAATCATGGTTTAATTAAAAAAAAAGTAATGATTTTGATATTTTAAAGCTCTTTCTTAAATATTTATCTGGCATTTAACCAGCTGTTTGTAAATATTTTTATCTTGGAATTGGTTCCATGTATATTTGCAGCATAAATTATGAATTTTGGTCACGATTTAACCTAATGTTGTCCTCAACGACCTAATCTGGAGTTTATATGTGGTACTATTGGATTCTATCCAGATTGATTATGGCAGTAATTATTGCAAAACTCATGCCCAAAATATATTTAAGTAATCCTTTTTGGATTGAATGGTGCAAAATCATCTATGTCACAGCTGTTAATGCCTTCTAAAATTGTTGTTGAAGAGCTTATTTGAACTAACAATTTTATTTATTTTTGCCCAATATGACAGAACAACAAAGTGCAATAGATTGATGGCCTAATGACATAAACTGTTGCAAAATGAGATGTTAATTTGATTTATGATATTTCCCATAGGGTTTGCCATGTAATAATGTTAAACAACTCCAAAGGACAAACCAAGGATCAAAAAATTAAAGACCAAGCTGTTATTGCACTACTTTTCCCAAGTATTGTAATGTTTATGTTGGCCTAAAATAGGACACCTTGATAGTGTCCTCTTTGATGTTCAAAGGAAAGACTCTGAACTCCAATGCTCTGGAAAGATGGTGATTGCAGGTAGTTCCCATTAGAAATGTTGTCAGCCAGGAATTTACTGTGGACAAGGTTGACACCATGGAGTAAAAAGTCAGGAAATGCATTTGGAACTTAAAGCCCTAAAGATGGATGATGGTACCAGAATGTGCTTGTCAGGACAGTGTGCTCTTTTGTGACTCTTCCAAAATTCCCTCATCATGTTGTTGCTGATGATTGTTCATTCTCCTGGGGTAGTTTGTCTCGGCTAAATGTTGACATTTCTACCACATTTCAAAATGCTCAATAGGAACAATATCTTTAACCACCTTCCCTCATATTTCCTTCTATGGCACCAGGTTAATTTTATCAGGCTTGCCGTTACCCTCCTTGGGATATTTTTGCAAATATTTGGGAAGCTTTGTAAATTAAATTACTTTTATTTCAGTTTATTTTTAATACAGATGTAATGCATTTTCTATTGATTTTAGGTCAGGTGGTTAGTGGATACAGAGTAAGAGATGGAAAATGGACATTAATTGGTCGACAGAGTCCACAGTTACCTCAGGTAATCTTACTTTTGAATTTATTCATAGTCAAAAATAAGGAATTGGTATTTCAGGTATGAGAAGAGAAAAAGGTCACAGAGGTTTGGAATTCTCTAACCAAGAGGTCTGAGCAGGATTGGTCACAATTCAAAAGAGTTCAAAGGATTGTTAAATATTCAGTGTATCAAGAGATATGGGGTTGGTATAAGAAAGTGGCATGAACAAAAACAGTTCCCATTGATCTTGGTAAATTACAGACAAGCATGAGGGGCTGAATGACCCACTGCTACTTATATTCATATAATCTGTGAATAATGGCTCATATCTTGGTTGAGTGAAACATCGTGTGATATGCCCCATTAGGTAGGCTGTTTCCTTCATTTTTAACTTCAATTTTACTGTCATCTTACAATGGCTGAAAATACGATATGGTAAAGACAGCAATTGAGCATCTGGCACTGAACACAACATCAAGTTTACTTTCTCTTTAATTGAGGTGTATTAAGGATTGAGAAATTCAAATGCATTTCGTTGTCTCTGTACTGTACACTGACAATGACAATTAAAATTGAATCTGAATCTGATCTGAATGATGATGAATTAAATTCAGATTAAATACTGAGGGAACAATATACAGGATTAAGAAAGAAAATGAGAAAAGAAAATAAAGGATAAAATATAAAGAGTTTATATGTTAAACATCCCGAACAATTTTCAATCAAAAGGAATAGTACCCTCCAATAAGCGAGTTCGGTATTCCGAAAAACGCAAGGAATCATGGGATTTGTCAAAGGTCATTCGCGATAAAGAAAAAGCGACTGCTGGTTGTATAAACTGTTTATAAATTATTATCTTTATTCATAATTTATGTGTAAAAATATATTTAATCTGACGAACGGGGGTGCCAGGTTGCGGGAGAGCGGGTGTAACAGCGAGAGAGAGGGGGCAGATGCGAGAGGGAGACGGGGGGAGAGACATGACCGGCGGAGAAACATTCTCCGTAGCTGTGCTGCTGCGTGCAGATAGACCCGCGCCTTCTGTAGCCAGAGTCGAACCCGGGTCCCCAGTGCCGCAAGCGCTGCCAAACCACCACTGGACCATCACCCCCCGAGTGTTCCATCCCCGCCGGGGCAAAGGGACACTGGCTCGGAGCATCGGTGGCCCCAGGTACACAGCCAGCGCGGAGAAGAAGCGGCAACTCCAGCCCAACCTCGCTCCAGCTCTCGAGGAACTCACTCCCAGACGGGCCGGGGACCATCAGCTGCACCCTCCGCCCCACCCAGCGGCCGCCGCCCAACCCCCCCGGCGCCAGCGAGAGCCGAGCATCAGCCATCAACGGGGACACAGCCAAAACGCTGCAGCAATTCAGCGGGACAGGCAGCTTTGGAGATCGGAGCAGAGCCGAACCGGAGCCAGCGTCCTTCCTCCGCGCCGGCTACAAGCCCGGAGCCGGCACCCCGCCAGTCCAGGGCTGCCAGCTAACCTGGTGGTACAGGCAGAGCCGAGATTGGGCCAGCTACTCACCCCCGCGTCCACTCCCACTCCTCACCCTCCTCAAGCCCGGGGCCGCCACTGCCCCCCCCAAGCCCAGGACCACCCTGGACACCTCCGGCCGCCCCCAGACGGGGACGGGAACGGGACACCCGAATGGGGACGGCCCAGCAGCAACTTAACAGCGCCCGTAGCGCTGGAGACCTGGGCACAATCCTTACCACGGACGAAACGCAGTCCCGTACTCGCGCAGCAGCACAGCAGCGTACCATGAATGACCTATGACCTGGGCATGCACACTCGGAATACCGAACTCGCTTATTGTAATGTCACCTTCTAGTCTAGGGAGCTTGATTGCTGTTATAAAACATGTCGTCAGAAATTTGCTTCTGCCCATTTTTTCTATTCCTGTTCTATTTTTTGCAACAATTCAATTGGTAATTTTCTGCACCAATTTAATGGATTTCTGAAACTCTTAAGTTGACAAAATTCATGTAGTAATGGGACTGATTAACATCTCCTTTCTCGTCCTTTAAAAACATGGCTATTAAAAGTTTCTTGTTGAAATTTCATTTGTGTACTTCACAGGCTTTTTATCATGTGGAAAACTCAATGGATATTGAATATGGTGACACCATTGCAGCCAGATGTGTTTTCACCGGCAAAGGAAGGACAACAGTTACACGGATAGGGTATGTCTTAAATTGAAACTGTTAATACGAGATAAAGATTTTTAAAAGCCAGTAGAGAACCTGTTTTTGTTTGGGAAGGAAGAGGAGGAAGGTGGAGAGAGCAAAGGTTCCAGGGGCATGGATGATTAAATGGAGACAAAAAGATTTATTTATGGGACAGATTTACCATCAGATGCATCCTACCTGAATTACACCTTCCTTCAGCTGAACATCAGGAAATCATGAGACACAATGACACAGGGGAGAGAACCATTGGCAACTGTAGAGGCTCTAGGGGCTAATGGAATCAAGGGATATGGGGAGAAGGCAGGCACGGGTTATTGATTGGGAACGATCAGCCATGGTCGCAATGAATGGCGGTGCTGGCTAGAAGGGCCAAATGGCTTCCTCCTGCACCTGTTTTCTATGTTTCTAAGCATAAACCAAAGGAATGGATGGCTTTTAAAAATTATTTTAAAATATATTTTTAATGACAATATTCTGAAGCTGATAATTGACACACGGTTAAAATATATAATGTCACAACAGGGTTCGGTGGCAGATCAGCTTGACATTCAATTTAATTACTGTTTGCATTCAAAGAGTTCAGTAACATAATTTAACAGATGGGCTCAGTACATTTTTTCTTTCACATTATTCATGCACTGTTGTTCATTGAAGGGCCCCTACCTTTAGCAAGTGATATTTAATTTATGGCTCTTATTTGTGTGCCAAGAATGATTAACAATGGCAACACTGTAGGTTCCTGCTAAATCTGCGGAGGTGGACTGTTTATTTCATGGAAAAATACGTCAATGGTGACTCTCATTATGGTATCTTACTGCATTCACTTATTCACCATGGCAACAATGATGACATGCTACCCACTTTGAGCAAACAGAAGAGAAAATGTAAGACAACTCAGCTGAACGGAGCAATCCACTTTGTTTTCTGAGCTGTTCAACACCCTCCACGTCCTAACTAGTGACAATAACGTACCATCATATTAGGATCTGAAAGTATACTCGTTCCTGCAGTCCACCTTTTTCCACAATAGACTAGGAAGCAAAGATATTTCAGGTGCCACATCCTAAATAATCCTTACCTATATAAATATTCTGACAGGTGACCAAGTCACAGCCTCTTGCTCAGTCACATGATGTGAATGTTTATGAATACCTCTGACCTTTAGAAACATTAAAAACTTCAAATGATGTACATCTGACCCTCTGTGTTATTACCACTAGACATAGTCGGTGTGCTTTTGAATCATCTCTTTGATATGGTACCCAGCAATGATTCTTCTGACTTCCCTTCCAGTAGTTCCGATATCATCTAGCCTTTGATTTCTGCCTCCCTTTGATTGCTTGAATGAGATAAGGAATTAAGGTTTGCTGAATATTTTCTTGGTGCAACACACTGGGACATCAAAAGCAACTATAATTGTTTTAAAAAAAACATGATGAGCGATACTTTCTTCTTCAGTGCTCTTGCGTTTTGGGAAAACTTGCTTGAGTGTATGCAATTATTTTGCTTGTTTTACAGACAAACTTCCAAAGATGAGATGTGCAATTTGTATATCATGTATTACATGGATTCTAAACATGCCAAGCCATACATGTACTGTATGCAAGAGGGAAATCCTGAATTGTTTAAGCATATTCCTCCAGAAGCAAATATTCCAATTCCTTTCAGCCCAAATATGGCTATGCATGGACATCATGCAGGTAATTGAATTTGATTAAATATTACTCGTGTGTTGATCTGATCCATGGCACAGATATTTAATGAAAAAGAATAAATCACATTATTCATGAACAATTCCCTGGTAATATTTTGCAGATCAGGGAGAATGAATTATTTACACACGAAAATGGTCAATTGTAAGAATGAATGATTCTGGCATAAATGATTTATGAATTTTGTGTCCCATAAACAATCAAGAATGCTTCTGACAAGCTTGAAATATTCTGATTTCATTGCTTTTTGAAAACGTTACTGAACTTGCCACTGTTGTAAATCTATAGATGAGCTTCAGTCCTCTGGTTCCAGTTGCTACTGTTGTACGTTGCTGGACTGAATTATTGGGGACAAAGCTGGTTTGCAGTAAGAATGCTAGAGAGAAAATGTGTCTCCAAAAGACATCTCTTTAGTTGTCCCTGCATCTTGGATTGTTTTCTGAATTGGACTATTTGAATATATGTGGGAGAGTTTCCTTTTTAAGGAATATCCAGAGTAGTAAGCATAGCCTTCTCTGCATATTCTAGACCAGAAGGTGCAGCCATATGAATTGTAATATATGTAGCAATCGTTATGCTAATGAACATTTACATTTTTTGAAATCAAAGTTCTTCATGAAAAATTAATTGATTCATGTTTTCACCAATCCCATTTCAGAAATTTTATGGCTTTAACATTTAGATTTCCCTGTTAAATTTTTGCATATGTCCTTGTTATTGCTTTGCTTTGCTATTGGAACCCGAGCTCAGTGAAATACCCTTTACACTTAGCTGCCAGTTCAAGATATGTGGGTTGAACTTTTTAAGAAAGAACTGCAGATGCTGGAAAATTCGAAGGTAGACAAAAATGCTGGAGAAACTCAGCGGGTGAGGCAGTATCTATGGAGTGAAGGAATAGGTGACGTTTTGGGTTGAGACCTTTCTTCAAACTGATGTAGGTAGGGGTGGGGGTGGCGGGAAGAAGAAAGGATGAGGTGGAGACAGTGGGCTGTGGGAGAGCTGGGAGGGGAAGGGAAGGAGGGAGAAAGCAAGGACTGCCTGAAATTGGAGAAGTCAATGTTCATGCCTCTGGGGTGTAAACTACCCAAGCAAAATATGAGGTGCTGCTCCTCCAATTTGCGGTGGGCCTCACTTTGGCCATGGAGGAGGCCCAGGACAGAATGGTCGGATTTGGAATGGGAGGGGGTGTTGAAGTGCTGAGCTACCACCGGGAGATCAGATCGGTTAATGCGAACTAAGCGGAGGTGTTGGGTGAAGCGATCGCCAAGCCTGCGCTTGGTCTCACCGATGTAGAGCAGCTGACACCTAGAACAGTGGATGCAATAGATGAGGTTGGAGGAAGTGCAGGTGAACCTCTGCCTCACCTGGAAAGACTACTTGGGTCCTTGGATGGAGCCGAGGTGGGAGGTAAAGCGACAAGTGTAGCATTTCCTGTGGTTGCAAGAGAAGGTACCAGGGGAGGGGGTGGTTTGGGTGGGAAGGGACAAATTGACCAGGGAATTACGGAGGGAGTGGTCTGTGCAGAAAGCCCAAAGGGGAGATGGGAAGATGTGGCCAGTGGTGGGATCCCGTTGGAGGTGACAAAAATGTCGGAGGATTATCTATTGTATGTGACGGCTGGTGGGGTGGAAGTTGAGGACAAGGGGGACTCTGCCCTTGTTATGAGTGGGGGTATGAGGAGTGAGAGCAGAGCTACAGGAAATAGAGGAGACCCTGGTGAGAACCCCATCTATAGTCAAAGAGGGCAACCCCCTTTCCCTGAAAAATGAGGACATTTCCAATGCCCTGGTTTGGAACACCTCATCCTGGGTGCAGATGCGGCGTAGACGGAGGGTTTGGGAATAGGGGATAGAGTCCTCCCAGGAAGCAGGGTGGGAAGAAGTGTAGTCCAGATAAGCATAGGAGTCAGTGGGTTTGTAGCAGATGTCGGTCAGTAGTCGATTACATGCGATGGAGATAGTGAGGTCAAGAAATGGTAGGGAGATGTCGGAAATGGTCCAGGTGAATGATCTTCCTACCGTTTCTAGACCTCACCAGACAACCCCACCCCCACATCAGTCTGAAGAAGGGTCTCGACCCGAAACGTCACCTATTCCTTCGCTCCATAGATGCTGCCTCACCCGCTGAGTTTCTCCAGCATTTTCGTCTACCTGTGGGTTGAACTTGATAGTTACCAAGTGACCCTCCTATATAACACTTATTGATGTAGTTCTCCAGAATTGCATGAATATAGCTTCTAATATATGGTTTGTTTTATTTTTGTCCTGAAATGTTTCATGATTCATGAAGAAGCGAAAGCTTTCACCACACTTAATTTACAGCTTTTGATTAGTCAAGTTTAACAGAAACTGATCCAGAAAGTTACAACACCTCCTTACGTGCCCCGCCCCAGCCAGGTGTCAAATGTACAGTATAACAATTCAGAAATTAACAATTTGCCTTCATTTATTTGAAACATTTCCATAGCTTATTTGAATGGTGAGAATGCACTGAAATGTGATATTTTTGAGATTGCTTTGTCAACTGTTTTCTTTTGCTAATTTTAGCTTATTTTTAAATGCTTTCTAAATATTTGTAAAGCATATTGATAGTAGCAACGCGGGCACATCTGTGAGGTGTTTGGAGTTGGTTTGTTTATTTGAGCATAAATGAAAACAAATTACAATAATTTTGAAATGAGTTTCTCATTACTGCAACCATTAGATGAAGAGCAGCTAAATGTTAATGAAATACTCCAGCAACCTAAAGGAGAGGAAGAAGTGGTTCTTGATCAGGGTATGTACAGTCATGTAATAAACATTAAAATATATTTTTCTGTCGGTTAAGAAGTTAGCAGATCAATCACAGTGTTATATATATATATATATATATATGATTTTATAATGTGATATAGAAATTTATACAATGTTTAAAATTATTGCATTTGATTTTTCTATCGATGGTGAGTGAATAATACCTTATATGCCGACACTCATCACATACTTTCTTGGGGATTTTGCATTTGGTGTGACTGCAAACACACCTGAAACATCATATCATCGTCTATATAGCATCAAGATTTACATGCATGCAGCTACTGCGGAGTCCCTTCATCAGATTAAAGAATTGTTGATGTCTCAATCAGGAAGTAATAGTTGGATCTTAAATGAAATTAAATGGATCTTACATTGATCAGAAAGCTCAACAGTGTGGTTAAAATGCCATAAAGAGAGACATCAGAAATAAGAAAATGTCAATGCAAAGGTTATTTTATGATGGTCCAAAAGTTCTCCTTGGGAAGCCTTCAAAATCCAAGATGACATTCTTCCACTCTTAATATTGTGGTTCTGAGGTGGTAATGAGGCCAGAGTGGAAACTACAGACTCTTCCAAATATGGAGCAGGAGATGGCTGACTTGGGTAATTTGTGTGTTGGTGCATTCCTTCTATACCCCCCACCCCAACCCTGCCACTTCTGTAATAGCTTCTGCGTGTAATCGGTGCATGGACTCAAGGTTCTCAAGACCATCCCAAATGTTATTTCTTCGACATATGATTGGTCGGGGGTTCTCTTGGGTCGGTGAATTCTTAAAGGAGTCTTGAGCACATTTTTTTCTCTGTCTGACAGCAAGCAATCTCTTCTCATGAAAGGAACTGGATAAGGGATGGAACAAGGGTGCCTGCCGAACAAAGCCAAATAAGTGTAACAAAGGAGCTTAATGCAGAGAATAGTGGCTTTGGAGAGGTCACTGATTCTTGTTTGCTTATCCTCTC
This sequence comes from Leucoraja erinaceus, assembly GCF_028641065.1. Classification (NCBI taxonomy): domain Eukaryota; kingdom Metazoa; phylum Chordata; class Chondrichthyes; order Rajiformes; family Rajidae; genus Leucoraja; species Leucoraja erinaceus. The sequence continues at coordinate 97,247,957 of NC_073379.1, read as the reverse complement.
AGTGAATTTGGAGTATTTTGCAAAGCAACATTGATGGCATTGTTCAAGTCCGTTGAGCTACCTGCTGTAGGTAGTCCAGGTCCCAGAAGCATAAAGAAGGGCAGGGATCATTGCACCCTGATGAATTCAAAGTTTTGAACCCGGTCCGAATTATTGATCTACTCATTCCCTTTGAAGGCTATGAGGATATATTGGAGGCCATGGTGAATGTTATCATCAATATTGGCCACTGAAAGGCGGCTGCTGCCGCATGGGAAGTGGTCTACCTTTGCTGAGATCTCGCGGTGTCAGAAAGAAATGTAGCAAAGGCAGGGTGGTTGGATATCGGGTACACTTTTCACCTCTTGTCTCGATACTTGTTCATCATGACCCATTAGTCACATTCCGTCTTGGATCTCCAGATGAATTGGAAAATAGTTTAGATGACCAAATGTTTCGCCAAAGGATTTTATGTAGCACGCAAACACGAAGGGAGAGTAGACAGCGTTATTCCAATCTTGATTGAGAAGCTATTTGTTACCCATCCATTGAATTATACTACATTGCAAAAGAGCAGTTGGAGCCAATTTTCTGATATCCTCCCCCAAGTTAATTTTGGAGAACACATCCATCATATACATGTGCAATATTTTGCCATGGGCCGGCTCCAGATCAAAGTTGACCAGGCGGGTGTCAAACAGCATGTGAGCAATGGTTTCTTTCAGTAATGCAAGGCAGTCTTGGAGAATGGTCGATACCTGAAACACATCTGTCCATTTCCATCCACAGATTACACCTGATTTGCTGAGTTCCTCCCCAGTACTTTGCTCCAAATTTCAGCATCTGCAGTCTCTTGTCCCTGTGGGAGATTTTTCTGCCAGGTACAGCATATATTTAGTCTGGGCAGAACAGACGATCTGGATTGGCAGTGAACCTGTTCAGGTTTTTATAATCCATTTTCAATAATGATATGGGTCTCCAATTCCTGATGCCTGTCTTATCCCCCTTCTGCTTGCAGATGAGCATGATTGCCCGCTGCTTGCAGATGAGCCTGTTAGCTTCTCCAGGGTCAGTGGATGGTCCAGACTCTCCTACTTGTTCGTGTCTAAGACTTCTGTAATAGATGCTAGAAAGTTGTGAGAGGCCGTGCTGTCTTTGTCTTTTCCAATGGATTGCAATGCTGATTTCTGCAGACTAGAGGGGAAAAGCATATCGATACTGTCCTCATCCTCATGGCCACCATTGAGCCTGGCTATACCAAGCTGTGTGTAAACTTGTAAAATTTTGAAGGCAGCATTTCACTACATGCTAATCTTCTACCTATTGAAAAATAGGTCTGGCCCAGTTGCCGTGCAATATCCCATTCAGTTTGACATAGCTGCATTATCTGTCGAAAGGTTTTTTGAGAAAAACACCGTTGACATCCGAACGTCCACCAGAAACTGGGGGATGGATAGGGTGGATCCTAATGGAATGATTATCTGAGCAGACTGACAAAAACATTTGGTACAATGCCTCATTGCCAGAACCTACTGACAAGCACCAAGACCTTGCCTGAGAGGGGCCCTAACAGTTTGATCCTTCTTGCATGGTTGGAGTTTCACTCTCAAGGAATGGTGCCTCAGGTCATTTGCAATGAGGAATTAAACAAATGTCCACTTCTCTCTGAATTATGCATTGACAAAGAAGGTCTGAAAAATAATACACGGTACCTTCTGGAGTTTCATCCCCAGCTGCGTAACATTGGAATCTGTGATCTACAGTGCCCTCCATAATGTTTGCGACAAAGACCCATCATGTATTTATTTGACTTGTGTACTCCACAATTTGAGATTTGTAATAGAAAAAAATCACATGTGGTTAAAGTGCATTGTCTGATTTTAATAAAGGCCATTTTTACACATTTCGGTTTCACCATGTAGAAATTACAGCTGTGTTTAAACATAGTCCCCGCATTTCAGGGCACCATAATGTTTGGGACACAGCAATGTCATGTAAATGAAAGTTGCCATGTTTAGTAATTTGTTGCATCTCCTTGACATGCAATGACTGCTTGAAGTCTGCGATTCATGGACATCACCAGTTGCTGGGTGTCTTCTCTGGTGATGCTCTGCCAGGCCTGTATTACAGGCATCTTTATCTTATGCTTGTTTTGGGGGCTAGTCCCCTTCAGTTTTCTCTTCAGCATATGAAAGGCATGCTCAATTGGGTTCAGATCATGTGATTGACTTGGCCACTCAAGAATTGACCAATTTTTAGCTTTAAAAATCTCCTTTGTTGCTTTAGCAGTATGTTTGGGATCATTGTCTTGTAGAATGAACCGCCGGTCAATGAGTTTTGAGGCATTTGTTTGAACTTGAGCAAATAGGATGTGTCTATTATACACTTCAGAATTTATTATGCTACCACCATCAGCAGTTGTATCATCAATGATGATAAGTGAGCCAGTACCTTCAGCAGCCATACATGCCCAGGCCCTAACACCCCCACCACAGTGTTTCACAGATGAGGTGGTATGCCTTGGATCTTGGGCAGTTCCTTCTCTCCTCCATACTTTGCTCTTGCCATCACTCCGATATGTTAATCTTCGTCTTATCTGGCCCATAAGACCTTTTTCCAGAACTGTGGCTGCTCTTTTAAGAACTTCTTGGCAAACTGTAACCTGGCCATCCTATTTTTGCGGCTAACTAGTGGTTTGCATCTTGCAGTGTGGCCTCTGTATTTCTGTTCATGAAGTCTTCTGCGGACAGTGGTCATTGACAAATCCACACCTGACTCCTGAAGGGTGTTTCTGATCTGTCGGACAGGTGTTTTGGCTTTTTTCTTTATTATAATGAGAATTCTTCTGTCATCAGCTGTGGAGGCCTGCCAGTCCCTTTGCGATTAGTAAGCTCTCTTTGTGCTCTCTCTTTGTTTTTAATGATGTTCCAAACAGTTGATTTTGGTAAGCCTAAAGTTTAGCTGATGTCTCTATAACAGTTTTATTCTTGTTGATCGGTCTCATAATGGCTTCTTTGACTTTCATTCACACAACTTTGGTCCTCATGTTGATAAACAGCAATTAAAGTTTCCAAAGATAATGGAAAGATAATGGAACGTTTCTGAGAGCTCTCATACCTGTATTAAGGAGGCAATTAAACACACCTGAGCAATTACAAACTCCTGTGAAGCCATGTGTCCCAAACATTATGGTGCCCTGAGGGACTATATATAAACACAGCTATAATTTCTACATGGTGAAACCAAAATGTATAAAAATGGCCTTTAATAACATCTGACAATGTGCACTTTCACCACATATGATTTTTTACTATTACAAATCTCTAATTGTGGATTACAGAGGCAAAAAAACAAATGATGGGCGTGTGTCCCAAACATTATGGAGGGCACTGTGCGTGCTCTGATCGGGGTTAACACTGAGACAAACATCAAGGGTTGCTGGAAGACAGTCAACTTGGTGAGCTTGGACTTACACTTTTGGCTGCCTGAAACTTTGTTAGTGTTCAACAGCAATAAGGGAACGCTGCGAATTGGCACATTCCAGGCTGCAAGAATAGATGCTGAGTGATGTGCTGAAGCTTGGTGCAGCCAATGCAAATACTCTGTGGGAAAGAACTAGAGCCCAGGGTTCTTCTGTCATATATCATGAAGCTAAGCCCTGTGTATATCAAACACGAGAATATTTGTGGTCGAAAATGGGCCATATGAATTTGCCATGGTGCTCTGTCCAGTATACATAATGCAATCGCACTATAATGTATAGGTGCGTCTGCTATAATGCACTAATTATGTTGCTATGAAAACCTGTATAATAGAAAATCGCATTAAAAGACAATTGTATCAATGGGAGAAAGGGTTAGGGGCTAGAGAGTTTCAGACTAAATAGCTGTTATTTATTCTGCAGGTTTATCAAAAAAGAAAGGTCTTTCAACAGCAATATCTTTATTTTAGTTAATGCTCACAAAAAGTACAAATGGCTGCATGTTATATTGTTTAATAGGTATCATTGCACAAGAGTGAATAGAAGTGATTGCATGTCAATTTCAATGGCCTCCCTTGATTAAAGTAACAGTTCTGTTATTCAGACACAATGGTGTTTTGGTTACTGTGGGAGGTTAGATGAAAAACTTTTTTTTCCCCTTACACTGTTTAAATCCAAGACGGCTTTTTTTTTTCTGCTTGTCAATTTCTAAGTAGGTTTTGAGTGGTTCTGTTGCTCCTGATCGAAATTTCATCTGAACCAATGTAATGCAAGTATTGTTCCCTAATTCATCACTCGCTTCTATATCCAATTCATGTTAAGTAAACAGACATTATAACAGAATTACCTGTATAGGACTTGTAACATTGTTAATGCATCACAACAGCATGGTTCATCCTAGACCGCAAGTAATTGCCTCCCTTCCATTGACTCCATCTACACTTCATGGTGCTTTACCAAGGCCGGCAGCATAATCAAGTACGAGTCTCACCCTGGCACTCCCTCTTCTTCCCTCAGACAAGTGGTGCCTACATTTGAAAATGCATAACTCTAGATTCAGGAACAGTCTCTTTCGTAGCTGCAATCAGGCAACTGAGCCATCCTATCACAAACTAAAGAGCGGTCCTGAACCGCCATCTACCTCATTGGAGACCCTGGGACTGTCTTTAATTGGACTTTACTGGACTTTATCCTGCACTAAACATTATTCTCTTTATCCTGTATCTGGACACTGTGGACGGCTTGATAGTAATAATGTATAGTCTTCAGCTGACCTGTATACACGCAACAGAGAAGCTTTTCACTGTACCTCGGTACACATGACAAACTATACTAAATATATAGACTGAATGGCACTATGAATGTAAAGGTGGTGCACTCATTTTTTTAATTTCATACGTATTTTTATGGATAAAGTTTATTTTGAAAGAACACAAAATGGGTAGCTTGGTTGAGGATCATTGACTTGTGAATGTCGTGTAAATACATCCTTTCATGCTTCAGCGAATTGTACTTTAACCTCTGAGCATACACTAGCTGTCTGCTTCTTGCAGCTCAATAGCTGAGGTTCAGGCAGCTTGGTTCCGTAGTATGATTGCTACAGATGAATAATTTCATGATCATCCAACAATAATGATTTCTAAACTTCACATTTCTGATACTTAATTTACAACGCCGAAAAATTTAACTGGGACAATTAATACTTTTAAAAATGAGCGTAAACTGGAAATATGCAAATCCTGTTTTGTTTTTCCTATCAAGTTTAATTCAATCCTATTATGTTGGAGCAATATTTGATCAGTGCTATTCTATCGGAGCTTTTGGAATAGCACTGCATAATTCTTCTCCATGTTGGTACATGTTTGGTCACTGGAAGCTGCTCTCATAATTCCCTGGTTGACTTTACTGTTATATCGACAACATCTCCCACCCGTTATGAAGAACGTCTAGCAGGCAAACGTCCCTTGTACCTGGCTGTTCTACTTGCAACAGTATTAAATGATGCATATTCACCTACTGTGCTCATGCTTCATTCCTCAAATGAACTCTGCAATAAATAATCGAAATTAATCGAGTGATGCAGTGCTCTGCAAATAAAATCTATTGGGACCTTAAAATAATGTTTATGCCCTAAAAATGTCAATAATCACCAAGCAATTATTAGTCATTAATAATGGAATATTACAAGTTGTATGCTATGAATAGTACACCCATTATATATCGTTCATGTAGAAAAGTACATTTAGTGTGTTGCTGACGAAAGAAAATAATAATGGAATATTTCAATGATATATGGTGAAAGGATGACAATATACTGTAACTTGTCTAAAATTAACCTACATTATCCTCTCCTTGTGTTTCCAGCATGTCAGTAAAATTAATGTCTTCAGTGGCACCTATTAAAATACATAAAGATGCATTTGGCAAGTTTAAATTGGCTCTCAAAGGTTGATATCATTCTTGTCCTCTTAAACAGTGGGGCTTCCACAAACCTTGGCTTGTGAGTTGAAGCAAAACCATTATGGCAAATATAGGATCAATGCACAGTGTCCCCATGCATCATTCAGTTTATTTTACAGGTACAGGTGCACAACCTTTTATCCGAAAGCCTTGGGACCAGACACTTTTCGTAATTCGGAATTTTTCGGCTTTCGGATTGGAAGATTTTTAGCGTAGATTTTAACGGCTGGCGCAGTGGTACAGTGCTCGGCTCATATCCGCAAGGTCGCGAATTTGCGCCTCGATCCCGGCAGTTACTCGATCGCGAGTTTGAGTCTTCAATGTAGTTTTTTCTTGCAGAATAGGAGAGAATAGGGAGGGTTAGGCTGGGATCATTCTCTGCGAGATAATCTTAGTGCGGGAGACAATTATAGGAGAGGTGTACTGACTGTGTGGGCAGAACTTTGGAAGTGATTGCCCACCATTCTCAAAAGCCGCTGTGTCTCCCTGTCCCTCCAACTCCAGAGGAATCCGCTCCCCGATGGGCCGCTACGGCGACAAGTGGCAGTTCGCCCACAGCCCGAGCTGCGCCACCCCAAGAACAAGACGTACCTTGCACACCATTAGTTTCTGCCCCTACGGGGAGCGTGTTCCTCTGGAGTTGGAGCGGGGCTGGGCTGGAGTTGCTGATCTGGGATCTCCGTGGTTGCAGTGGGCCTGGGGGTCGGTATCCCGATGAGGGGGCGCAGCTCGAGCTGCGGGCGAACTGCCACTTGTCGCCGTAGCGGCCCATTGGGGAGCGGCTTCTGGTGGTCCTGACGCCTTCGGCCACCCCCCTGTACAGGAGCTGAGACTGGGAACTGTACCGCCCTTGCAGGTGAGCAGGAGAGTGGGGTTGTTTGCAGTTGCAGAGGGAGGGGGCAAGGGCGGTACAGTTCCCAGTCTCAGCTCCTGTCCAGGGGGGTGGCCGGAGACGTCAGGACCAAGAGGAGCCCACTCCCCTATTGGCCGCTACAGCGACAAGTGGCAGTTCGCCCACAGCCCGAGTTGCGCCCCCTCATCCGCAACCCGGGTTCCTCTGGAGTTGGAACGGGGCTGGGCTAGAGTTGCTGCTGGCTGTGAGTCTCCGGGATCTCCGTGCTTGCAGTCGGTGTCCCGTTGGTCCTGACGTCTCCGGCCACCCCCCTGGACAGGAGCTGAGACTGTGAACTGTACCGCCCTTGCCCCCTCCCTCTGCAACTGCAAACAACCCCACTCTCCTGCTCACCTGCAAGGGTGGTACAGTTCCCAGTCTCAGCTTCTGTACAGGGGGGTGGCCGGAGACGTCACAGCCCGAGCTGCGCCCCCTCATCTGCACCCCAAGAACAAGACGTACCTTGCACACCATCAGCTTCTGTCCCTACGGGAAGCGTGTTCCTCTGGAGTTGGAACGGGGCTAGGCTGCTGCTGGCTGTGGGTCTCTAGGATCTCCGTGCTTGCAGTGGGCCTGGGGGTCGGTGTCCCGTTGGTCCTGACGTCTCCGGTGACTGGCACTGACCTGCTGGCATCACCCTGCTGGCATCGCCGATGTGAAGACAGTGCAAAGCCCCCGCGCCGGTGCAATGGGCGGGGAACTGGAGAGGGGAGGGAAGGGGTCACACACATGGCCGGGAAGCAGAGGGGTGTAGGTGGGGTGAAACTGAAGGGAGCGACAATCTGCTGCTGCCTGCCCGCTTAGTTAAAACGTTCCCACGCAAGACTCACGATCCACTGTGTATCGTGAGTCTACCGTGGGAACTTTTTAACTCAGTGGGCAGGCAGCAGCAGATTGTCAATTATTAACCCTCCCGCGCAATATACCCTCACCTTCTCTTTTATGAATGGGGATTTAGTTCCCCTTTCTTCGAGGACCGACCGGAGGTTCCGCTGTCACCTCTGCGGGCCGCCCTCGGTGAACGTCTTCAAGGACCTTTCTTCAAGGACTGAAAATATGTCCGCTATTCGGAGCTTTTCGTTATTTGGATCTTCGGATAAAAGGTTGTGCACCTGTATATAGGAAATGTATATTAGTAGGTTTCTCTAATAATTGTTTTGTAGAAAATCATGGTAACATTACAATTTTGTCCCTTGTAGGTGTTGATAACATAATTTTTATTCTATATTTGGCCAAATATTTTGCATTAAAATTATCCAATATTAAAATATATCAACATATTGACTAAAAATTGCTTGTGGAAATATGAATTGGATGAGGGATTTTAATGTAATATTAAATGTAAGTTTTCCAACAACATTAAACTGGATGGAGTTGAATATAATGTGCGGAGTCTTCAAAGTAATTTAGATAAGTTTTAGATACATTTATTCGCGCTACACTGCATCCCCCATATATTTGAGCATGATTGTGCTGCAGCAGTCTGGGTTCAATCCTGACCTTGGCTGCTGAGTAGAGTTTATACATGTTCTCCCTGTAGGTTTTCTTCTGGTGCTCAAGTTTCCTCCCACATCCTAAAAACGTGCAAATTGATAGGTTATTGGGCATGGTAAATACTTTGGTGCCGATTTGTTGTAGGATATGAGGGAAATTGATGGGAATGTATGGAGATAGAGGAAACCAGTGGGGTAAATGGGATTGCTCTAAGAGCCAACATTGACTCAGTGGATCGACATGGCCGCTTCCTACCTCAGAGGAAGCATTTGAGGATGCCACATAGGGCTTCTGTGTCATAACATCTGGGTCAGCAAATCCAGACCTCCAGTTCTTGTGAAAAGAACACAGACTTATGAAAAGTATGGCATTGTGAGAGGATTGCTCACAATCGTACTGAATGGGGGAACAGGCTTAAAGGGGCTGCCCCTGCTTCATTTGTCTATGCTTCCACATCTGTTTTCAACCAGTATAGAATGAATTAATTGTGTAGCCTGAAAAAACATTGTTTGTTTCAAAGGTTGTGTTTGGAGAAGCAAAATAAACGGTGTTCTTCGAAGCATATGCTAAAGGTCTCATTAGTTGCATCGTAAACATAAAATCCGTGCATACACTGAGTGTTCTAGCTCGCCAAAAATTTGCGACGCCTCCACTATCTTAAAACTGTTTGACTGTCTGTCCATTATGGATTTCTCGATGAGCAGAAAAAACGGCCAATTAAGATTGCAAAGCTAAAAATCATTTTTGTTTTATTCCAAGCCATAAATGTTATTTCTCTGCACCTGACCCAGATTCTTGCTGGCACTTATGTAACCAGTTTGTTCATGACCTCCATTAAATTTCTAACCCCAAAACAATGGTCATATGCTCACCATATTATTATGAGTTTATGGAATGAGCATGTTGAGGAAATACGATCATACCTGTTAAAAGACACGTGGATAGGAAAGGTTTAGAGGGATATGGCCCAAACACAGACAAATGGGACTAGCTCCGTTTGGGTTTCTTGGTCTATGGGCCATCCAACTTGTCGACCTCATCTTGGACGAGTTGGGCCGAATAGCCAGTGTCCGTGCAGTATGACTCTATATCAGTAGGATTGCCAATTTCTATCTCAGTAACATCACCTGAATTCCATTATAACCACCGTACCCACTTTCTCCCCCCCCCCCCCCCCCCCCCCCCCCCCCGCAAGCAAGCACGCACACCTACCTACCTGCCTGCATGCCTACCTACCCGTCCGCCCGCAAAGTTGGGATTTTTCAAAGGTTTTAAAGGTCTTTTGTCACATGCACCAATTAAGGGGGAGTTAGATGTGGCCCTTGTGGCTAAAGGGATCAGAGGGTATGGCGAGAAGGCAGGTACGGGATACTGAGTTGGATGATCAGCCATGATCATATTGAATGGCGGTACAGGCTCGAAGGGCCGAATGGCCTACTCCTGCACCTAATTTCTATGTTTCTAAGGTACAGTGATATGCGAGTTACCATACAGCCATACGAAAAAAAAGTGACAAGACACACAACTGCATAAAAGTTAATATAAATATCTACCACAGCAGATTCTGCTATATTTAAGAGGGAGTTAGATGTGGCCCATGTGGCTAGGGGGATCAGAGGGTATGGAGAGAAGGCAGGTACGGGATACTGAGTTGGATGATCAGCCATGATCATATTGAATGGCGGTGCAGGCTCGAAGGGCCGAATGGCCTACTCCTGCATCTAATTTCTATGTTTCTATTCCCCCCATTCCTCACGGTGATGGGAGGCAAAAAAGTCCAATCTTTATTTTCCCGCGGTCTGGCGCAGTTGAACCATCTGTGGTGGAGATCGAAGCTCACGCAGCTGGCGGTCGAGGCTCCTGTGTCGGGGCGATCGAAACTCCCGCATCTGTGCGGTCAAACCACCTGCGGCTTGGAGTTCCCGAATTGGTCTCCGTGATGATAGGTCCGCAATCACCCACGGTTGGAGCTCTGAGGTCGATCCCTGGTAAAGGGATCACGGGCTCCGCGATGTCAAAGTCCCGCAAACTCCCGCGGTGAAGCTGTCAAAAGTTGGTCTCCAGCAAAGGCCGCCCACTCCTCGATGTTAGGCCGCAGTGCGGACGGAGATACGGTACGGAAATAAAATTGCATCAATGTCGAGGAAAAGATTAGAAAAAGTTTCCCCCGCCCCACCTCCATATAAAACATTTAGCACCTTCTGTTAAAACACAAAGAGGGAAAGGACAGACAGACTGTTGGCGAGGCAGTACTGATTATTTAATTTCTTCATTTTTAGAGCTAAAATTCTGAAATTTAGTACTCTGGGTAATGTCCCACAAGGGACCGATGTTATTGCAAAACCTCCAAACGGCAGGCAGTCTGCAAACAGAAGGCTGGTAAAATATTTATATCTGATATTAAAAATGCAATATATCTCAAACTTAATATCTCTGTCACTGTGAGGAACATTTTGAAGGTTTAGGTTTGGGAATAGTTATTTAAATAAATAACTTATAAATTCTTTGTAAATTATATTTTTTACTGTTCTGTGATATCATTTCCAGAGAGATTATTCCATTATAGTAGATTTTTAGAAAAATAACAGAACCAGAACTGAAATTAGCAAAGGGAAATGGACAAAGAGTTGCAAGAAAGACTTGGGCCAAGGCAGAGAATGGATTAAATGTGGGCATCTTCCAGTGAGTGAGGACGTACACCTGGGCAAATGGCTTAGAAACATAGAAAATAGGTGCAGGAGTAGGCCATTCGGCCCTTCAAGCCTGCACCGCCATTCAATATGATCATGGCTGATCATCCAACTCAGTATTCTGTACCTGCCTTATCTCCATACCCCCTGATCCCTTTAGCCACAAGGGCCACATCTAACTCCCTCTTAAATATAGCCAATGAACTGGCCTCAACTACCCTCTGTGGCAGAGAGTTCCAGAGATTCACCACTCTCTGTGTGAAAAAAGTTTTTCTCATCTCGGTCCTAAAGGATTTTCCCCTTATCCTTAAACTGTGACCCCTTGTCCTGGACTTCCCCAACATCGGGAACAATCTTCCTGCATCTAGCCTGTCCAACCCCTTTAGAATTTTGTAAGTTTCTATAAGATCCCCCCTCAATCTTCTAAATTCTAGCGAGTACAAGCTGAGTCTATCCAGTCTTTCTTCATATGAAAATCCTGACATCCCAGGAATCTGTCTAGCTTCCAGCTTTGGTGTGATTGTGAAACAATGCATTTTCCCATAATGGTGCAATAACAGCTAAATGAGCAGAGCTGCATGTCAGCAAGATGATGGGCATAAGTGACGATGAAAGCTCTCTCTTCCAATTTAAATAAACAATCTATTTGATGAGTACTCTTTGTTGATCTGGTCAATGTGGCGAAAATATTGCACAAACATTTATATTTTGAGAATATTGATACAAGAACTGGAAATATGTGACTTGATGATTCAGGCTGTACACAAACCTCAATTGTTATTTAATATTGAAGCAATGTTTTACCAAGTCAAGTCAAGTGAAGTTTATTTGTCACATACACATACGAGATGTGCAGTGAAATGAAAGTGGCAATGCTCGCGGACTTTTGTGCAAAAGACAAACAACCAAACAACCAAACAAATTATAAACACAATCATAACACACATATTCTTTTACATAATAAATAATGGAAGGAAAAACGTTCAGTAGAGTAAGTCCCTGGTGAGATAGACGTTTACAGTCAGAATTGCCTCTGGGAAGAAACTCCTTCTCAACCTCTCCGTTCACACCGCATGGCAACGGAGGCGTTTGCCTGACCGTAGCAGCTGGAACAGTCCGTTGCAGGGGTGGAAGGAGTCCCCCATGATTTTATTTGCGCTGGAGTTGCACCTCCTGTTGTATAGTTCCTGCAGGGGGGCGAGTGAAGTTCCCATAGTGCATTCGACCGAACGCACTACTCTCTGCAGAGCCTTCTTGTCCTTGGCAGTCCTTTGAAGCAGTATCTCCTATCGAGTATTTAAAAATGAGAATAGTAGTTTAGACAATAGAAAATAGACAACAGGTGCAGGAGTAGGCCATTCGGCCCTTCGAGCCAGCACCGCCATTTAATGTGATCATGGCTGATCATCCCCAATCAGTACCCTGTTCCTGCCTTCTACCCATATCCCCTGACTCTGCTATTTTTAAGAGCCCTATCTAACTTTCTCTTGAAAGCATCCAGAGAACCTGCCTTCACCGCCCTCTGAGGCAGAGAATTCTAGACTCACAACTCTCTGTGAGAAAAAGTGTTTCCTCGTCTCCGTTCTAAATGGCTTACTCCTTACTCTTAAACTGTGGCCCCTGGTTCTGGACTCCCCCAACATCGGGAACATGTTTCCTGCCTCTAGCGTGTCCAAACCCTTAACAATCTTATACGTTTCAATGAGATTCCCTCTCATCCTTCTAAACTCCAGAGTATACAAGGCTCCATTCTCTCAGCATATGACAGTCCCGCCATCCCGGGAATTAACCTTGTAAACCTACGCTGCAAGAATGTCCTTCCTCAAATTAGGGGACGAAAACTGCACACAATACTCCAGGTGTGGTCTCACAGCAGCGCCTTTACTTCCTTAGGAGGCTCAAGAAAGCCCACCTGTCCCCCCAGATCCTGACCAACTTTTACCGCTGTACCATAGAGAGTATCCTGACCACCTGCTTCACGGTATGGTACAGCAGCTGCACTGCTGCGGACAGGAAAGCACTACAACGGGTGGTGAAAACCGCGCAGCACATCATCGGTGCCCCGCTCCCTGCCATGGATGCCCTCCACCGAAAACGGTGTCTGAGACGGGCTGGGAAGATCATCAAAGACCCCTCACACCCCAACCATGGACTGTTTGCCCTCCTCCCATCAGGGAGGCGGTACAGGAGCCTCAGGTCACGTACCAGCAGGATGAGGAAAAGCTTCTATAACAACACAATCACACTGCTGAACTCGGAGTCCCGACGATAGACTTCTCTGGTCCCTCCGTCCCCCTTTGTTTAATCATTCTGTATTTCCTGATTATTCTGTATCTTCCCTCTTTCTATTTTTTTTTTGTTTTTTTCTTTTTATGTACAACTACTACGGACTGACGCAAAACTGCATTTCGTTGTACTGATACTTGTATTTGTGCGATGATATTAAAGTTGAATTGAATTGAATTGAATTGAACTAGGGCTCTGTGCAACTGCAGAAGGACCTCTTTGCTCCTATATTCAACTCCTCTTGTTATAAAGGCCAACATGCCATTCGCTTTCTTCACTGCCTGCTGTAAATGCGTGCTTACTTTCATAGACTGATGTACAAGGACCCCCAGATTCCGTTGTACTTCTCCTTTTCCCAACTTGATGCCATTTGGATAGTAATCTGCCTTCCTGTTTTTGCTACCAAAGTGGATAACCTCACATTTATCCGCATTAAACTTCATCTGCCCACTGCCCACTCCCCCAACCTGTCCAAGTCACCCTGCATTCTCATAGCATCCTCCTCACAGTTCACACTGCCACCCAGCTTTGTGTCATCTGTAAATTTGCTAATGTTACTTTGAATCCCTTCATCCAAATCATTGATGTATATTGTAAATAGCTGCAGTCCCAGCACCGAGCCTTACTGTGTCACTGCCTGCCATTCTGAAAGGGACCCGTTAATCCCTACTCTTTGTTTCCTGTCTGCTAACCGATGTTCTATCCATGTCAGCACTCTACCCTAAATACCAAGTGCCCTAATTTTGCCCACTAATCTCCTATGTGGGACCTTATCAAATGCTTTCTGAAATTCCAGGTACACTACATCCACTGGATCTCCCTTGTCCATTTTCCTAGTTACATCTTCAAAAAATTCCAGAAGATTAGTCAAGCATGATTTTCCCTTTGTAAATCCATGCTGACTCGGACCGATCCTGTTACTGCTATCCAAATGTGCAGTTATTTCATCTGTTATAATTGACTCCAGCATCTTCCCCACCACCGATGTCAGGCTAACTGGTCTATAATTCCCTGTTTTCTTTCTCCCGCCTTTCTTAAAAAGTGGGGTAACATTAGCTACCCTCCAATCCACAGGAACTGATCCTGAGTCTATAGAACATTGGACAATTATCATCAATGCATCCACGATTTCTAGCCACTTCCTTAAGTACCCTGGGATGCAGACCATCAAGCCCTGTGGATTTATCAGCCTTCAGTCCCATCAGTCTATCCAACACCATTTCCTGACTAATGTGGATTTCCTTCAGTTCATCCGTCACCCCAGATCCTCTGGCCACTGCCATATCAGGAAGGTTGTTTGTGTCCTCCTTAGTGAAGACAGATCCAAAGCACCTGTTTGAGGGGGGCTAGGAGATGGATATGAAGGATAGAGGATTTGGAATTATGCTTACATTATGCTACCCCTGTGGTTTTCAGAGGAATAGCTACTAAGAAGGTAAGGCATCATTAAAGTAACAACTATTGTCAATAAGCAGCATTATAGTTCATTCAAATGATTTCCTGAATTTAGAATGCAGTAATATTTTAGAGAACTATTTGCATTCAACTGGCTTCATCAGTTCTGGCATTTGTCTGTGTTTCACCTACAGCCAACATATTGGTCCACATCTTTGTATCTTCTCGCAATTGTTCCAATTCTGTTGTGGCTGTGTTCCACTATGGCTGTGTTCCTCCAATCTTAGTCTCTTACACACCCCCAATGTTGGTTACTCTGTTACTGGTACCAATATTTGTGCAGCTTGAGTCTTCAGGTCTGAAATTTCCTCCTTAACCCTCTCCAGTTTTTATCTCTTCATGAAGTTCCTTTGAACTTATTTCAAGCCAAGCTCCCGTGAAGCAGATTGAAGTATTTTACCTCTAAACGGGCAGTATCAATGCAACTGTTGGTGCAGTTCTAAACTAAAGGATCATTTTAAGGAAATCTGACATCTACAACTGGAGTCGGCACACTTGATGAATGACTGCCTGTGTATCCACATTTGCCATTATTGGTAAACAAAAAATTGACTCATTCTGAAAGCTTTAGAATGTTCTTTCAGTTCTCACCTCACTTATGATAGATGAGTTCTATGTGTGAACAGAGGATGGCTCGTGAATCATAGCAGGATTTCCTGGACGTCTGTTACTACAGAGTCTTGTTACTACATGTCACAAGATAAATAAGTTAACAAGAATTTAACAGCTATAAGCAGACTGCGCGATCCATTGCTGGGAACTGTTCATAAACAGATTTGAATGTAAGCCAGAGGCATCCATTTTTGTATTGTAACCCATGGCATACTGATTAGCATACACTTGCGATAATTCTTTAATTTAATTGAAATTCAACTGAGCATCACCGATCATTAAACTAATGGAATATGTTCTGTACCCATTCTTTAAGGAATACAAAGAAACATTGTATTATTCTTATTACCAGTTTGAAAAATGTTTTTAAAATGTGTGGGTGAATTTGTGTTGTTGGATTTCAATAACTCAGGTCATTTGTAACCCTTGCAGCCCTTGTATATATGCATTCTTTAGAGCAAGAAATATATACATTATTTAAGAGTAGAATTAGATGAATGCGATGGAGAAACATATTGATTGCTGCTCTGAGAAAGGGGAAGTCCTGCTATAAGAGCAGGCATGTGGCCTATCTGTTGCTTCATTGTGCAATGAGATGAGCAATGATCTCTATCCAGGCATTTGGTTTAGTTTCCTATCATTGTGTTTCGTGTCTGACAAAAACCTATTGACCTCAGATGTAACTGCTCTCCCAGTTTCTGTAAAAACTAAACTACAGTCCAATAATCTTTTGTAAAACTAATTTGTAATTTAACTAAGATCACTAACCAGTTAGAAAACATGACAGTGCAGTACAGGAATTGGCATTGGCTTATGATGTCTACTGATCACAATAACAATTTAAAGTAATCCTATCTGTATGTGGTCTACATCCCTCCATTCCTGTTCATATGCCTGTCCAAATGCCTGTTAAACATCACTATTATGTCTGCTCCCACCGCCTTCCTTGGCAGTGCCATCTAGATTTTCAGAGTTCCATCACTATGCCCGTGCTCTGAAGAGCCCTGCCATTAACTGTATACTTTCCGTGTACATTTACCATGGGCGGCACAGTGGCACAGCAGTAGAGTTGCTGCCTTGCAGTGCCAGGGACCCAGGTTTGATCCTGACTACCGTCGCTGTCTCTACGGATTTTCTCCCTGTGACTGCATGAGTTCTCTCCAGGTGCTCCGGTTTCCTTCCACATTCCAAATACGTACAGGTTTGTAGGTTCCTTGACTTCTGTAGATTAAATTCCATCCGCCAATTTCTTCGCCTGTTTCCAACTGATCCAAGTTTTGCTGCATCTCCTGGTGGCTCAGCACTTCAACTCCCCCTCCCATTCCGAATCTGACCTTTCTGTCCTGGGCCTCCTCCATGGCCAGAGTGAGGACCACCGTAAATTGGAGGAGCAGCACCTCATATTTAGCTTGGGCAGTTTGCAACCCCAGCGGTATGAACATTGACTTCTCTAATTTCAGGTAGTCCCTGCTTTCTCCTCCCTATCTCAGCTCGCTGTCTCTGCCTCTTCCTTTCTTCTTTCCGCTCCCCCCACCCTCACATCAGTCTGAAGAAGGGTCTCGACTCGAAACGTTGCCTATTTCCTTCGCTCCATTGATGCTGTCTCACCCGCTGAGTTTCTCCAGCATTTTTGTCTACCTTCGATTTTACATCGTCTGTAGTTCTTTCTTAAACTAATTTTCCTTAATCAGTCCATGTTTTTCCCAGATGTGAGGACAGCCTATTCCTAAAAATCTACTCTAGAAATGTCCTGTCCACCAATGCAAAGCCACCTGACAGTGAGTGCAATTACAAACCAATAATTTCCTTGTTTGTCCCTATTTGCTCCTCTATAAGTCTGTCATACTTTAGATTATTTTTATGCAACGGTATTTAAATTACCAGCTTCACCCAGGCTTTCCTGATAATCATCTGACTGTTACTGATTCAGCTTAGTGCCCATGGGATATGGAGGGGTGAAGGGATATGTGTCAAACATGGGAAAGTGTGATTGGAGTAGATGGGCATCTTGGTCGACATGGTCATTTTTAGTAAATATTTTAGTATATTTATAATGAATTAATTGGTTATTAAAGTGGCACTCGGCTTTTGTTTTAAAGTATTTGTGTATTCCTTTGTAATAATTTGAGCAGAATGCACTTACATTAAATAGCCAAAGGCTAACAAGGCAATACATTTTGCTGTGTAATAAATCTATCTGTGTACCGGCGTGTGTGAAGGATTTTGCTGTGGTAGCTTACACTATATCCCCCATTTGGAATTGTACTGTTAGATGGGTATAAGCTAAACTTGGTTCTGGAACTATTAAATCAATTAAGAATATCGGCAGTGTTACCACTCCCAGGAAAAGGAAACAAAAGGAAACAAAAGCTACTATTCTACCTTTAACCAGATGTTATTGAAATAACAATTTGTATTCATTTGTTCTGGAGTGATTGTTATTCCGTAGGTAGGTTGGCATTCCAGTCATTTATATAGATGTTATAATGCATTCACTACTGTCAAACTGCTCCATCTGTTCATTTCAGACAAAGAAAACGATTACTTGTTAGATTTTACGAACCACTCTTTAATTGATGTATTTTATAACCAAATATTCTTCTCAAGATTAACACTATTTACAAAAGTAATTGCAACTGTCATTTTGTTCTGCTGCTGTTCTATTGCCTTTAGAAGCTTATTAATCTTTTCAAATCTTCTGAACTGCTTTTCTCACTCTCTTTGTTTTCTCTGTTTCCTTACAATCTCTAACAGGTAACTTTTATGCACTCATTTCCAAGCTCTTAGGGGAAAGAGAAGATGTTGTCCATGTACATAAGTACAACCCTGCACACAAGGCAGAATCTGACCTAGTTGCTGAGATTGTTAATGTGGTACAAAAAAAGGACCTGGCTTCTGGTCCAAGTGAGTTCTTGCAACTTGATGAAAGGTCTGCCTCTCCCTTAGTAAGAGACAGAGTTCACAGATTCCACAAGATAGCGTCTACACCAAGGCCATCCAGCCTTACCTTGCCTTCAACTCTGCAGCCTAGACCTTGGGTGGACAGCAGGGAAGGTGAACACAGAGGTGGGTCAGGTCCTCGGTTAAACTTGAGATGCTTAATTCTAAATTCATTCTACATCATTAAAATCTGAAGGGATTATGTGTTCATTTAAAATGCCAGTTTTGGTTTAAAACTGCATTGAACTTTAAGTTTGTACGTAAGTACTTCTGTAAATCCAATTTTTAAATATTTAATCATTGTTCCAAATAAGTTGCCAACCATGTTCGGAACAGCATGTAGGAAATTTGATTCCCGTTAAAGCTGTCAAAATCTATAATCCAGACACAAATTTGTACTGGTATGTAGCAAAGATCCTACAGCGAGCAAGATAGATCACTCGACGAAAAAGACGTAGTATGGTCATGGACAGAGTCATGGGTAATTTTCGGCCCCATTTCCGTAACCGGCTTCCGTCTCCACACCAAAGATCCCATAGCGGAGCAAAGATACTAGTGCGGAGACGGAAGCCGGTTATGGAAACATCCTCGTTAAAAAAAAAAAGTTATTTGGGAAAAATCTTCTCCTCATTTTCAGAATAATAATTTATTAACACAAACTGTTCCCCCGCAACGTTGATTACACTGCAAGTCGGGTCGGGTTACTGAAATGGATGAAAAAAATGCCCACGTTCCGCTCCGTTGCATACTACACGTCAGCCCATTGCATTTAGAAGGAGTGGTCTATCTTGCTTGCTATAGGATCTTTGGTATGTAGGCATCACGTTCATTTGTTTATTGACCTATTCCCTTCTGATTTTTATAGAGGATAGTGCTTTTAAGGTGTTACAGCTTTTGTTGTGTAGATTGTGACTGTTGCACCTGCTATTAACTTGCTGGCTGCAAAAAGGATGTAAACATATGTTTTTAAGCATGCAGAATATGTTTGCATGCCCATGAAACCCCTCTATGAAATGCTGGTTTCTTGCATGGAATGATCTTGTCTTGCCCTGAAGATGAATTCATATTTGCTAAGTTGACTCACTATCAAATGGAATGGTAAAATACACAGAACTGGTTATAAATATCTTATCTTTATTTTTTGCATCTCTGCCTGTTTTGCAATCCTTGACCAGTGTTGACTAACCTGAAAGTTTAGACAGAGACCAATCTGGCAAAGACTATTCATTGAAAGAATGATCAAAATGTATAGTGTGTCAAATATTCCCACTTGCGGTAAGTGTAGATGACGACTGATGTGCTCTTGGGAAGAATATTAGTTTGCAATAGTTTTAGTGCAACATTGGTTTACAAGAGAACTCGTGGTCACTGCTGATTTGCCTAATGGAAGCAAGTGAATCTACATCCATAGAAAACTTATTTTGTCTTTCAGCCAAAAGACAAAATAAATTTACTTGAGAAGATTGTCTGGGTATGGCAGAAAAAATAGTGGGAAGCCAAGGATCTAAGGATAGTCGTTATTAATATCTCTACAACTGAAGGTGTTGGAGACATTAAAAGAATACCAGAGAAATCCCCGGTCATGAAAGCTTGCATAAAGATTATTAAGGAGGTGTTTCGAAGATGGTGCTTGTAATAGTAATCTTCCAAAGTTCCTGTCCTTCTTGAATATTTGCAGATTTTTTTAATTTTTATTTTTGTTAGTACAATAATGTGGTACCACAGTACCTAATACTTGTTGACATATTACATTTCATATACAACTTCTTATTTTTTAATTTAATAATAGAACAGGAATAAGGAAGAAAAGAGTAGAAAAGAGGAGATTGACATAAGTGGTGCGTGAGATAGAAAGATAGGCCGAAAGAAGAGAGAAGAGAGAAGAAGTAGAAAGAGACGAAAAAAAGAAAAGAAAAGAGGAAAAAAAGGAAAAAAAGGAGATTGAAAGCTATATACCTATTTTATGTTCCAGGCCACTCGTATTTGCAGATTTGAAAGTAACAACATAACTGATATTTGAGAGAGAATGGAAGGGAAAAGAAACAGGGAAATACTGGCTAGTTAGCCTGAGATTTGCTGTCAGCATCCCAGAAATCTAGCCTCTAGGATGCCTAACAGGGCACAGATTGTAGAAGATTATATGGTGAAGCAAATCCTTTTATTTAAGGTGCGGAGGAGTTTATTTTAGAGAATGTGACTGGAAGAATGGCCTCGGGGGCATCCTGTGGTTTTAGTATTTCTGAATTGTCAAAAAGCATTTGATAAGGTACCACACAAAAGACTACTGTATAAAATGCCTCTCGGGATTGGAGTAGCATATTGATGAAAATTTTGTAAAGGAATTTTGAATGCTTAAGTGAATAGATGAGAAGGTGTCATCAGGAGTATAATGGTAAAAAAAAAGTATTTTAAAGTTATGCCCATTAGTTGGAGGGACATTACAATAGCATTTTTATGAACAGTGAGAAACTATGAAATATGCACAGATTGCTCCTGGTGTAAAGTATTGCAAGCTGCAGGCATAAACTTATATATTCAGCAAAACATTAGGGAGGCAAATGCATGTTGACTTTTATTTCAATGAGTTTGGAATACATTGGAGTACATATTGAACTTTTTGAGGAGGTGACGAAGGTGATTGATGGGGGTGGGGTAGAGCTTCTTGTCTTCATGGATTTTAGTAAGATATTTGATAAAATCCCTCATCCAAAGTAGTGCCTGATCCAAAATATTTAGATGCATGGGATCCATGGTGATTTGGTAGTTTAGATTCAGAACTGGCTTGCCCATAGAAGACAGAGGTGGAGTGGAATGATGTTCTTCTGGCTGCAGGTTTGTGACTAGTGGTGGGCTGCACGGATTTATGCTGGAACCTCTGATGTGTGTTATATATATATATATATATATATATATATATATATATCAATTACTAGACTAAGTGGGACCCGTTGGGTCCCTGTCACACAGGAGGCTTGGTCCCCCATGCAATATTCCACCACTCACCCATCGCCCCCAACTGCACAGGCGCAGCTCATTTCCCCTCATCTCAAGCACTCTCTCCCCCTCCTCTTCACCCTCCCTCTTCTTACCCCTCTCCTCCTCCCCTCCCCCCAATGCCTCCCTCTCCTTTCCTCTACACTGGTTGCCGCTCCTCTCCCTTCTTGTGTGCCCCGGAGGAGCATCAGCCGTCGGCGCCCTTAGAGCCAGGCCTCGGATCCTCGGCTCGGCCCGGAAGCACCAGCAGCTACGGCCACGCCGGCGGGTGAGGGGGGGGATGCGGGGGTGGGGGGGAGAGTTCTGAGAAAAGACGGTGGAAGAGCCATGGGGGGAGAGGGGGGATTCACGGGGGGGGGCAGGAGCCAGCAAGGGGGACCAGAGGGGAAGGGGTTGCATCTGCGAGGCGATGTGATGGCAGTGCATTTGGGACTCACAGCGGGCGCTGCACGCTCTCCTCTGCCAGGATAAGACTCTCCATTTTCCTTTGGCAACATCTCCGACTCCGCGCTGGGCCACCCGCAGACAATCCGCCGGCCACCCAGACAATTTACAATTTTACCAAGCCAATTAACCTACAAACCCACGCAGACACGGGGAGAACATACAACAGCACCCATAGCCAGGATTGAAGCTGGGTCTCTGGCTCTGCAAGGCTGCGTCACTGTGCTGCCCCTTTGTATATAACCATTGTGGCTCTTGTTTGTTTTTACCAAATTTCTTTCCCTATTGTTTTTCTCCCTTATTACATTTTTTGTTCCTTATTTCGGGATTTTGAAAACCTCCCAGTATTCTGGCGTACCCAGCAGCTTTAGCCACTTTATGTGCTCTAGTTTAAAAAAAACGTAATATCTTCCTTATCGTCATTTGTTAACCATGGATGGTTCATATCTCATTGTTGCTCTTTTTGATTGGGATAAATTGCTACTGAACATTCTGAAATAGGGAATAAGTATCTGCCTCAGCTCATCTGCTGACCTTTTCTTAGCCTACTTTTCATTCACTCCTTAGTAATTACATATAATGAAGTTGAGGTCACTGTTTTTGGCCCTTAGAATTCTGACATACTGTATCACTATTTCCTGCAGTATCCTAATCAAGACCTTTTTTTTTCTCATGATACATGATCAAGTCTAAAATAGTCTATTCCCAGGTCGGTTTTATAATATACTGTTTAAGAAGGAACTGCAGATGCTGGAAAATGGAAGGTAAGATTCAAGATAGATTTAATTGTCACATGTGCCTGATGGCACAGTGAAATTAATTTCCATACAGCCATACAATAAAAATCAACAGGCCACATCTATGGAGCGAAGGAAATAGGCAACGTTTCGGGCCGAAACCTTGCCTATTTCCTTCGCTCCATAGATGCTGCTGCACCCGCTGAGTTTCTCCAGCATTTTTGTGTACCTTCTATAATATACTACTCGAGGAAACAATCCCTGATGCATTCCACATATTCCTCTATCACTAAACCCTTGCCTAATTGATTAACCCAATCATTATTCAGATTAAAAACAAATGTCGGAAGTACTCAGCCAGTCAAGCAGCATCTGTGGAAAGAGAAACCAGTTTCCGTTTCAGAGTCCCTCTTTCAGAACCAGGGAAAGGGTGGAAGGTTTTCAAAGAAGTCTTCCTTCTTCCTGTGATGTGGCTTCCCTCCTGTCTCATCTATTCCCTGCATTTCAGCTCTCACCTGGGACAAAAAAAGCTTTTCACTGAGAGTAGGGAAGATTCAAAGAGGGGATTCTTGACGTGAAGAAAATAAACTGACTGAAACTTAGCAGGGCCACACTATAGAGGAAAAGAACTGTCTTTACTCAGATCGAGCCCTACATGTGTTCGATGATTTCCAGTGAAGGGAACCAGGCAGGTTTGTTTTTATCAGCAAAACACCAGTGATCGTTATATGAAGAAGGGGGTAAAGGATGATGGGGGTATGGGTCTTATTCTCTGGAGGCAGATGGGACTAGGGGGGACTTGATAGAGGTCTTTAAACGGACTAGAAGGATAGACAGAGTTGATGGACCTGCTTTTCCTTTGCTGAATATTGATTCAAACATATGGACATGACTTTAGAATGAAGGGACAGAAGTTTAGGGGTAATATGATGGGGAGCTTCTTTACTCAGAGAGTGGTAGCGGTGTGGAATGAGCTTCCAGTGGAAGTGGTGGATGCAGGTTCGTTGGTATAATTTAAAAATAAATTGGATAGGCATATGGATGAGAAGGGAATGGAGGGTTATGGTATGAGTGCAGGCAGGTGGGACTAAGGGGAAAAAAAAAAAAAAATTATTCGGCACGGACTTGTAGGGCCGAGATGGCCTGTTTCCGTGCTTTAATTGTTATATGGTTATATGGGTGTATGGAGCCAGGTGGGGAGAGGAGGGATGGAGCTGGGAGACTGAGGCAGTTGGGGGATAGGTGGTAGCAGATATGGAGAAAAACATTAGACTCAGCTTGGGGAGAGGGGTGAATGTGGAAATGATAGAAGGTGAAGGCTGGTATCTGATAATTCAGTATGATAATGAAGCATTCAAGCTAGCGATGAGTAGGTGGGGATAGGATCGGGTGGGTGACGTGTGTGGCGGGTATGTGGATGGAACCAGTATGAGGAAAGGTATACACATGGGTGATGGG
This sequence comes from Leucoraja erinaceus, assembly GCF_028641065.1. Classification (NCBI taxonomy): domain Eukaryota; kingdom Metazoa; phylum Chordata; class Chondrichthyes; order Rajiformes; family Rajidae; genus Leucoraja; species Leucoraja erinaceus. The sequence continues at coordinate 97,224,035 of NC_073379.1, read as the reverse complement.
GTGGTATGGGAAAGGGAATACAAGGACCAGGAGTGGATTGGGAGGAGAGAAAGGAAACACTGGGGTTAAGGGTTCCCTGAAATTGGAAAGTTCAATGTTCAGTATTTGTACAATTGGGTTGCAGATAACCCGGGTATCATACGAGGTGTTGTTCTTCTAGTTTACCCACGGCTTTTCCCTGGCAGGCGGGCAGTGGACAGTTGGTGTGGCAATGGGAAGGGAAGTTGAAATGGCTTATCTATCCTCACGTAGTCTTCTGGCTCTCTCTCCTCTCCTTTCCCCCGAGCTTTGCACTGACATCCTTCTACTCTAACCAGTTCTGAGGAAGGGTCCCTGATCTGAAACATTAAAGGGTCTGTCCCACTTGGCTGTCTTTTGTGCGCCATTTACGCGACCTGCTAGCGTGTGTGGGTAGCGCGGACGGGCGCATGGAGAGATGTGGAGGAGTGTGGACTTCGTCCTGCATGAAATCTTCGCACTCCACCGACCTGTCGAGTAACTGACGGCCAAAGTGGGACAGGCCCAAGACCCTGGCGCGACGCAACATCTCACCTCCAACAGCAGCAGAAGCAGGCAAACGATCGCCGAACTCGGCCTGGAGCTCACGGCCGTTGCTGATCCGGATCTGCCCCCACTTCTACTCCCAGAGCGGGGCCAAGAAAATTGAAGATAGACACAAAATGCAGGAGTAAGTCAGCGGGACCGGCAGCATCTCTGGAGAGAAGCAATGCGTGATGTTTTGGGTCAAGACCCTTCTTTCAGACTGAAGAAGGGTCTCGGCTCGACATATCATCCATTCCTTCTCTCCAGAGATGCTGCCGGTCCCGCTGAGTCACTCCTGCATTTTGTGTCCATCTTCAAATGACGTCACGCGCTCCAGACGGCTGTGCGGGTGCATGATGACACGAGCGATTCTCGTGGGACCGTCACGCGACCGTCATTACCGGCCTGTCGCATAAGTGACAGCCCAAGTGGGACAGGCCCTTAACCAATTTCTATTTCCACAGACGCTGCATTCTTGCTTGAGTTTCTCTAACACTTCTGTTTTGTTTCAGCACTGATTTTGTTTTACAGTGTGCAGATTACAATTATTTTGTGCTTTCAAAAGATAGCACCTTGTGGGCCACTAGTCCTCCCCCCCTCCGTCTCTTCCTTCCTCTGCTATTTCTTATTTCTACCCAACCTAATTCCACATCACAATCCACAGCACCCCTAGATCATTAATCACTACCACAATGAAGCCCAAAGATCCTATTGCTATAAGATCTTTGATGATGCCTCCTTCAATTAACAAGCTGCCTCACCTTCCTCAATCACGGATTATTATAATCAGGGATATTGAGTTTCCCATCGCGGTTGCCCTGCAACCATATTTCTGTTACAGCTATTAAACCAAACTCATTTGTTTCTATTTGGGTTGTTAGATAATCTACTTATAAATGCGATGTGTATTTGTGTGTATTTAAATAAAGAGCCCCAAGCTCTGACTTTTTACAATCTCCTGCATAAATCAACACTCATCCACTGAATGATGCATTTTGATCCCGACCTGTTATTATCTTAATGGCACATCTCATTAACATGCCGTAACAAAATAAATGATTTACAAATGAATGCAACTACTTACAATGAATTATACCAAAATCTACACTAACTCTTCCTGAAATTGGTTGAGAGATGTCAGTATTTCCCTCACAGTTACTGATTGGTCATAGATCTGAGCCCTCCTTCACTCTTGAAAGTCACCCTTCCTTTCTCCGGCATCACTGCAGAATTTGTGCTAGACATTCAAGAGGAGTTCTGGGTGACCTGGAAATTTCAAATGAGGCTAATTCCTGCTACTTGCAACTATGTGTGTGCACAGGTTAGATTGATGTTTAGATTTAGGTTTCGCATTTTGTTTGTCTTGGATATTTTTAATCATGTCACGTTATTCGAGGTAGGTGTGGTTATGATTGCCAGATCAGCAAGTTGGGGTGGTATATATTGGGGAAACAAAGGGAACAATTGAGGCCATGCCACTAAAGTGTTTTTATTCAACACTTATTTGGTCTCGCTGTTAATAGTTGGAAGTTCAGGAATGTATAATTGAAGAAATCCACCCTGGGTTATTTGACCAGCCATATCCTTACCCTATTTAAGGATAAAGGGGAAATCTTTTAGGACCGAGATGAGAAAAACATTTTTCACACGGAGAGTGGTGTGGTGAATCTCTGGAATTCTCTGCCACAGATCTGGTAAGATCTTTGGTTGAGGCCAGTTCATTGGCTATATTTAAGAGGAAGTTAGATGTGGCCCTTGTGGCTAAAGGGATCAGGGGGTATGGAGAGAAGTCAGAATCAGAATGCTTTATTGTCATTGCATGTGTCACATACAACGAGATTACTGTGTCTCTCCATTTAAAAGAACTTCAAACATTCACATACTCATACTTTTTACACTCCCTCCCTCCCCAAACCCACCCATGGATTCACATTTACATAAATTAACACTCTCTCCCACCCCCCCTCCTTCCCCATAACCCGCTCCCGAGACAGAGTTCAGTTCCAAGATTGCTGATGGGTAAAAGCTGTTCTTGAGTCTGGCAGTGCGTGACTTTAGCGACCTGTACCTTTTTCCTGAGGGCAGCAGTGTGAAAAGGTGGTGACAAGGATGTGTAATGTCTTTCACGATATTACAGGTCCTGCTGCGGTATCTGTAGTGGTAAATGTCCTCTCTGTCTGCTGGGGCAGTTTTTATCACCCTCTGGAGAGCTGCTCTGTCAGCTGCTGAACAGTTCCCAAACCAGGCAGTTATGCAGTACGTCAGTATGCTTTCTACCGAACAGTGGTAGAAAGACTCCAGCAGTTTGGCAGACAGAGTTCTGAGGAAGTAAAGTTTCTGTTGCGCCTTTTTTTACAACTACAGCAGAGTTCACAGACCATTTAAGATCCTCACTGATGTTGATCCCCAGAAATTTAAAACTAGGCACCCTCTCCACCTCCTCGCCCCCTATCTCCAGTGGCCTGAGCTCCGCTCTATGTCGCCTGAAATCAGTGATGATCTCCTTTGTCTTTTTAGTGTTCAGAGAGAGATTGTTGTGAGCACACTACTTAGAAAGTTTGTGCACCTCCTCTCTTTAGGCGACCTCATTCCCATTTGAGATGAGCCCCACCACGGTTGTATCGTCCGCAAATTTTATGATCCTATTTGCGGGGTGATGGGGCAAGCAGTCATGTGTGTATAGGGTGTAGAGGAGGTACAGGATACTGGGTTGGATGATCAGCCATGATCATATTGAATGGCGGTGCAGGCTCGAAGGGTCGAATGGCCTACTCCTGCACCTATTTTCTATGTTTCTATGCTTCTATCTCTTGTTTGATGTTTGACAATAGACAATAGGTGCAGGAGTAGGTAATTTGGCCCTTCAAACCAGCACCGCCATTCAATGTGATCATGGCTGATCATCCCTAATCAGTACCCCGTTCCTGCCTTCTCCCCATATCCCCTGACTCCGCTATTTTTAAGTGCCCTATCTAGCTCTCTCTTGAAAGCATCCAGAGAACCTGCCTCCATCGCCCACTGAGGCAGAAAATTCCACAGACTCATCACTCTCTGTGAGAAAAAGTGTTTTCTCGTGTCCGTTCTAAATGGATTACTCCTTATTCTTAAACTGTGGCCCCTGGTACTGGACTCCCCCAACATCGGGAACATGTTTCCTGCCTCTTGCATGTCCAAGCCCTTAACAATCTTATATGTTTCAATGAGATATCCTCTCATCCTTCTAAACTCCGGCGTGTACAAGCCCAGCTGCTCCATTCTCTCAGCATATGACAGTCCCGCCATCCCGGGAATTAACCTTGTAAACCTACACTGCACTCCCTCAATAGCAAGAATGTCCTTCCTCAAATTTGGAGACCAAAACTGCACACAATACTCCAGGTGTGGTCTCACTAGGGCTCTGTACAACTGCAGAAGGACCACTTTGCTCCTATATTCGATTCCTCTTTTTATAAAGGCCAACATGCCATACGCTTTCTTCACTGCCTGCTGTACCTGCATGCTTACTTTCATAGACTGATGTACAAGGACCCCCAGATCCCATTGTACTTCCCCTTTTCCCAACTTGATGCCATTTAGATAGTAATCTGCCTTCCTATTTTTGCTACCAAAGTGGATAACTTCACATTTATCCGCATTAAACTTCATCTGCCATGCATCTGCCCACTCCCCCAACCTGTCCAAGTCACCCTGCATTCTCATAGCATCCTCCTCACAGTTCACACTGCCACCCAGCTTTGTGTCATCTGCAAATTTGCTAATGTTACTTTGAAACCCTTTATCCAAATCATTGATGTATATTGTAAATAGCTGCGGTCCTAGCACCGAGCCTTGCGGTGCCCCACTAGCCACTGCCTGCCATTCTGAAAGGGACCCGTTAATCCCTACTCTTTGTTTCCTGTCTGCCAACCACTTCTCTATCCATGTCAGCACTCTACCCCCAATACCATGTGCCCTAACTTTGCCCACTAATCTCCTATGTGGGACCTTATCAAATGCTTTCTGAAAGTCCAGGTGCACTACATCCACTGGCTCTCCCTTGTCCATTTTCCTAGTTACATCTTCAAAAAATTAGTCAAGCATGATTTCCCCTTCGTAAATCCATGCTGACTCGGACCGATCCTGTTACTGCTATCCAAATGTGCGGCTATCTCATTTTTTATAATTGACTCCAGCATCTTCCCCGCCACCGATGTCAGGCTAACTGGTCTATAATTCCCCATTTTCTCTCTCCCGCCTTTCTTAAAAAGTAGGATAACATTAGCTACCCTCCAATCCCCAGGAACTGATCCTGAGTCTATAGAACATTGGAATATTGTCACCAATGCGTATTTACCAAGGAGAAAGACAGTAGAACGGAGGAAATTGGAGCGGTCACTGGAAGTGTCATGAGAGTAGTCAGGGTCACCGTTGAGGAAGTACTGAAGGTACTGTTGTGTTTGATGGTAGATAAATCTCCAGGGCCTGATCAGATATATCCAAAGACATTGCGGGAAACTAGAGAGGAAATTGTGGGAGCCCTGGTTGAAATTGATGAGTCGTCCTTAAATACAGGAGAGGTCCCAGAGGATTGGAGGGTGGCAAATGTTGTGCCTCTTTTCAAGAAGGGCTGCAGGGAAAATGTTGGGAACTATAGGCCAATGAGCTTAACATCTGTAGTTGGTGAGATACTGGAGAGTATTCTGGGGGATGGGATTTCCAGCCATTTGGATGGGCAAGGACTGATTAGGGACAGTCAGCGTGGATTTGTGCATGGGAGGTCTTGTCTCACAAATCTGATTAAAGACCCGAGCAAAAAGATTTATGATGGCAGAGTTGTAGATGTTGGGTACATAGACTTTAGTAAGGCGTTCGACAAGGTGCCAAATGGTCGGCTGCTCTGGAAGGTTAGAGCTCATGGGATCCAAGGAGAGATAGCTGAATGGATAGCAAATTGGCTCCATGGAAGGAAGCAGAAGATGATGGTAGAAGGTTGTTTCTCAGACTGGAGGCCTGTGGCTAGTGGTGTGCCTCAGGGTTCGGTGCTGGGCCCGTTACTGTTTGTCATCTACATCAATGATTTGGATGAGAACATACAGGGCAAGATTAGCAAGTTTGCTGATGATATAAAAGTTAGTGGTTTTGCAGATAGTGCGGATGGTTGTGAAAGATTGCAGCAGGATCTGGATCGATTGGCCAGGTGGGCGGAGGAATGGTTGATGGAATTTAAAACGGAGAAGTGTGAGGTGTTGCATTTTGGGACGTCGAACAAGGGCAGGACCTACACAGTAAATGGTATGCCTCTAGGTAGTGTTGTAGAGCAGAGGGATCTATGAGTACAGGTTCCTTGAAGGTCGAGTAACAGGTAGATAAGGTGGTCAAAAAGGCTTTTGGCACTTTGGCCTTCATCAGTCAGAGTATTGAGTATAACAGTTGGGAGGTCATGTTGCAAGTTGTATAAGATGTTTGTGAAACCTCATTTAGAATATTGTGTTCAGTTCTGGGCACCATGTGATAGGAAAGATATTGTCAAGCTTGAAAGGTTGCAGAAAAGATTTATGAGGATGATGCTTGGACTAGAGGGTGTGAGATATAGGAAGAGGGTTGAGTAGGTTGGCTCTCTATTCTATGGAGGCTGAGGGGAGATCTTATAGAGGTATACAATATCATGAGAGGAATAGATCGGGTAGATGCACATAGTCTATTACCCAGAGTATGGGAATCGAGGATCAGAGGACATAGGTTCAAGGGGAAGGGCAAAAGATTTAATAGGAATCCGAGGGGTAACATTTTCACACAGAGGGAGGTGCGTGTATGGAACAAGCTGCCTGAGGAGGTAGTTAAGGCTGGGACTATCCCATTGTTTAAGAAACAGTTGGACAGGTACATGGATAGGACAGGTTTGGAGGGATTGGACCAAGCGCAGGCAAGTGGGACCTGGGGTAGCTGGGTCATTGATGGCCGGTGTGGGTGAGTTGGGCTGAAGGGCCTGTTTCCACACTGTATCAGTCTATGACTCTGACTCTAGGCGGGCACAATTACAATGTTTAGTGGACATTTGGACTGGTACATGGATAGGAATGGTATAGAGCGATATGGGCCAAATGCAGACAAATGGGAATAATTCAGTTAGGTAATACTCGATTGGGATAGACAAGTCGGGCGTACTGTATATATCTGTGACTCTATGTTGCCTGCCTCCCTTCTTACTGAAATCAATTGACCATTTGAATTTGCCTAGCACAGATTCAGTGGGCAGAATTACCAGCTATGTTCACTCCGGAGTCTGCTTAGTCTTGCAGGTAAAACGGTGAGATTTTAAGTAGAAGATGATGCCTCTGTGTTGGACAGAGGTTGGATGGTGGGTGATAGACTATCATGCTGTTTTAATTTTCTTGGTTGTTTAATATGTTTGTTTCATAAGAAATATCAAAATTAAATTTAATTTTAATTTGTTTCCTACTTTCTGGACTGGACATTATGTCGTTTCAGTGTACGAAGTTACAATAATAAGGGCGGCACAGTGGTGCATTTGTAGAGCTGCTGCCTTACAGCGCCAGAGACCTGGGTTTGATCCTGACCACACGTGTTGTCTGTGTGGAGTTTGCACGTTCTCCCTGTGACCACTTGGGTCTTCCCCATGTGCTCTGGTTTCCCCCCCACATCCCAAAGACGTGCGGGTTTGTAGGTCAATTGGCTTCTGTCAATTGTCCCTAGTGTGTAGGGTAGAACTTGTAGGGTGATCAGAGTGAACTGCAGATCTGTCAATTACACAAAAAAGCTGGAGAAACTCAGCGTGTGCAGCAGCATCTATGGAGCGAAGGAAATGTTTCGGCCCGAAAGGCTCCATAGATCGCTGAGTTTTCCAGCTTTTTTGTGTAACCTTGTGTAAGGGTGATCCTTGGTTGGCATGGACTCAGTGGGCCGAAGAACCTATTTCCACCCAGTGTATCTCTAAAGTAAGATAATACATAAAATGAGTCAAACTTTAATCTCGCTTCCTGATTTCACTACTTTGTTAAGGTATTTTTGGGGGATTTTCACGTAAATTTTCACTGCACGTAGGCTAATCAGAAAATTACATGAATGGGCTCAAGTCATGATAGTCGTACCAAGAAGAAAAAAAACCCACTAAGGTTTTCATGCGTAAAGTAACAGGAATACAGATGATAATTCAGCACCTCATATTCCGTTTGGGGAGTCTGCGTCCTGGGGGCATGAACATCGAATTCTCCCAATTTTGTTAGTCCTTGCTGTCTCCTCCCCTTCCTCAGTCCCCCTGCTGTCTCCTCCCATCCCCCAGCCTTCGGGCTCCTCCTCCTTTGTCCTTTCTTGTCCCCGCCCACCCCCGCCCCTGATCAGTCTGAAGAAGGGTTTCGGCCCGAAACGTTGCCTATTTCCTTCACTCCATAGATGCTGCTGCACCCGCTGAGTTTCTCCAGCTTTTTTGTGTACCTTCGATTCTCCAGCATCTGCAGTTCCTTCTTAAATACAGATGATAATATGTTCTGCAATTGACATTGCTGTTTAAATCACAAAACAGCAAGTTGCTTGCAAATTATACCCATCTGATTTTAATAGCCATATTGATTATGCGGGTAACTCTCTCATTTTCTTTCAAGTTAGCTCCATGTATGTGAAAATAATTGAGCCATTGTCTAATCCTAGTTGATCAGCACCATTACTGCTTATCCAGTACTAAAAATGAAATAATCTGTATAACATATTTCACATTCACAGCATCTTTCAGGCAGTTCATTGTCAGAGATTGTCTAACTCAGCACAGATCAGACAAAACCTTAGATTTTTGCTGGTTGGTTCAGTCAGATCTGCAGTACCAGTCTACCATTTGGGAATTAATTATTTCACAGAAATTGAATTTCAAGTATTCAGACTGCCAAGTTTGACATGAAAGTTTTGCATTAACATTCATTGTGCAAACCAGTGCAGTTTTTATCTTCACCTCAGATTTTTTTGTAATTATCTGTTTGATATCAAATGTAGTAATTTGCTTCACCTTGAAAAAAACCCAAAGTACTATTACAGACATGTCAGGAGGGTACATGTGGCTTGTATGACTGTTCAAAAAAAAAAATCAAACATTGGAATTTAAAAATCTCCTGTTGTCTTTGAACATTGCCTTTTGTTGATACGGTTAATTTATTTAATTATTGATCAGTTGGACCTCGCTGAATTTGCTGAATAACATTCCATTGCAAGTGAAGAAGATAGGTCAAGAGTCTTTCTATATAGATCAACAAACAGGGCCCTCCATAATGTTTGGGACAAAGACCCATCATTCATTTATTTGCCTCTGTACTCCCCAATTTAAGATTTGTAATAGAAAAGAAACCACATGTGGTTAAAGTGCACATTGTCTGATTTTAATAAAGGCCATTATTATACATTTTGGTTTCACCATGTAGAAATAGCAGCAATGTTTATCCGTAGTTCCCCCCCATTTAAGGGTACCACAATGTTTGGAACACATGGATTCATAGGTGTTTGCGATTGCTCAGGTGTGTTTAAATGCCTCCGTAATGCAGATATAAGAGAGCTCTCAGCACATAGTCCAGCACCTTTGTAAACTTTTATTGCTGTTTATCAACATGAGGACCAAAGTTGTGGCAATGAAAGCCAGCTAATCGAAAAAGGGACTGGCAGACCAAGGAAGACCTGATGACAGATGAATTCTCTCTACAATAAAGAAAAATCCCCAAACACCTGTCCGACAGATCAGAAACACTCTTCAGGAATCAGGTGTGGATTTGTCAGTGACCACTGTCCGCAGAAGACTTCATGAACAGAAATACAGAGGCGACACTACAAGATGCAATCCACTGGTTAGCCACAAAAATAGGATGGCCAGTTTGCCAAGAAGTACTGAAAAGAGCAACTACAGTTCTGGAAAAAACTCTTGTGGACAGATGAGATAGATTACCTTATACCAGAGTGAGGCCAAGAGTAAAGCATGGAGGAGATAAGGAACTGCCCCAGATCCAAAGTGGTGGGGGTGTTAGGGTCTGGGCATGTGTGGCTGCTGAAGGTACTCGCTCACTTATCGTCATTGATGATATGACTGCTGGTGGTAGAAGCAGGATGAATTCTGGTGTATAGACACATTCTATCTGTTCAAGCTCAAAAAAATGCCTCAAAAATCCGTGGTCAGCAGTTCATTCTACAGCAAGACAATGATCCCAAACATGCTGCTAAAGCAACAAAGGAGTTTTTCAAAGCTAAAAGATGGTCAATTTTTGAGTGGCCAAGTCAATCACTCAAACTGAACCCAATTGAGCATGCCTTTTATATGCTGAAGAGAAAATTGAAGGGAACTAGCCCCCCAAAACAAGCATAAGCTAAAGATGGCTGGCAATACATCTATGAAAATGCAGGGTGACTTGGACAGGTTGGGTGAGTGGGCTGATGCATGGCGGATGGAGTTTAATGTGGATAAATGTGAGGTTACCACTTTGCTAGCAAGAACAGGAAGGCAGATTATTATCTAAATGGTGTCAAGTTGGGAAAAGAGGATCTTGGGGGTCCTTGTTCATCAGTCAATGAAAGTAAGCATGCAGGTACAGCAGGCAGTGAAGAAAGTGAATGGCATGTTGGCCTTCATAACAAGAGGAGTTGAGTATAGGAGCAAAGATGTCCTTCTGTAGTTGTACAGGGCCTGGGTGAGACCACACCTGGAGTATTGTGTGCAGTTTTGGTCCCCTAATTTGAGGAAGGACATTCTTGCTATTGAGGGAGTGCAGCATAGGTTTACAAGGTTAATTCCCGGGATGGCAGGACTGTCATATGCTGAGAGAATGGAGCGGCTGGGCTTGTATACTCTATAGTTTAGAAGGATGAGAGGGCATCTTATTGAAACATGTAAGATTATAAAGGATTTGGACACGCGAGAGGCAGGAAACATGTTCCCGATGTTGGGGGAGCCCAGAACCAGGGGCCACAGTTTAAGAATAAGGGGTAAGCCATTTAGAACGGAGAGGAGGAATCACTTTTTCACACAGAGAGGTGTGAGTCTGTGGAATTCTCTGCCTCAGAGGGCGGTGGAGGCCAGTTCTCTGGATACTTTCAAGAGAGAGCTAGATAGGGCTCTTAAAGATAGCGGAGTCAGAGGATATGGGGAGAAGGCAGGAACGGGGTACTGATTGTGGATGATCAGCCACGATCACATTGAATGGCGGTGCTTGCTCGAAGGGCTGAGTGGCCTACTCCTGCACCTATTGTCTATTAAAATCTGACAATGTGTGACAAAGGCTGTTCATGTTACGGTTCATGTTATCTTGAGTATATCCATACACTGAACCTAAAATCAAAGTTCAAGCTCTGTTCTTAACAATAACTTGCTCTATCGAAAACTATATCGAAAACATTCTTTAATTTTCTTGACTCGGTAGCAGGATCTTCGGAGATGGAAACCATTCAGTAGAATGAGCCCATACCAGCTCATAGAGAAGGATTCCCATTCCACTCTCCTTATTTCTCTGTACCCCAACAATTTTAATTGGGACAGAGCTACCAGTCTTGGAGGGCATCTACTACACACGGTGCCTCAGGAAGGCCGTCAGCATTCACAAAGACTCCTCACACCCTTGTAATAGTCTGTTCGAACTTCTACCTTCCGGCAGAAATTACAAGGCCTTCTACGCCCGCACCTCCAGACTCTGGAACAGCTTCATCCCCAGAGCTATCGCTGCTCTAAACCGGCCCTGCTGAGTGCCCCCACCCCCATGAACTGTCTCCCTCGGATGGTCATAGAAACATAGAAAATAGGTGCAGGAGTAGGCCATTCGGCCCTTCGAGCCTGCACCGCCGTTCAATATGATCGTGGCTGATCATCCAACTCAGTATCCCGTACCTGCCTTCTCTCCATACCCCCTGATCCCTTTAGCCACAAGGGCCACATCTAACTCCCTCTTAAATATAGCCAATTAACTGGCCTCGACTATATTCTGTGGAAGAGAATTCCAGAGATTCACCACTCTCTGTGTGAAAAATGTTTTTCTCATCTCAGTTCTAAAAGATTTCCCCTTTATCCTTAAACTGTGACCCCTTGTTCTGGATTTCCCCAACATCAGGAACAATCTTCCTGCATCTAGCCTATCCAACCCCTTAAGAATTTAGTAAGTTTCTATAAGACCCCCCCTCAATCTTCTAAATTCTAGCGAGTACAAGCGAGTGGCAAGAATGTCTTTCCTCAGATTTGGAGACCGAAACTGCACGCATAACTCCAGGTGTGGTCTCACCAAGACCCTGTACAACTGCAGTAGAACCTCCCTGCTCCTATACTCAAATCCTTTTGCTATGAAAGCTAACATACCATTCGCTTTCTTCACTGCCTGCTGCACCTGCATGCCTACTTTCAACGATTGATGTACCATGACACCCAGGTCTCGTTGCATCTCCCCTTTTCCTAATCGGCCACCATTCAGTCACGTCGCACATCGACCCGGCATAGACCTATTTGCACTTTATACTGTTTTACTGTTCTTTTTTATAAATCACATTTCTCTGGGTATCTAACTTAATGACATTGGATGGAAGCTGCATACCAAATCTCGTTGCACATATGTGCAATGACAATAAAATATATTATTATTATTTACTCACTCAAACATATGCCAATCTATTTCCTTTGATTTATTTTGCCATTAACTATAACCAATATGGGAGGAGAGTGGTGTGCACAAAGAAAAACCACGTGATCACTAACAGAACATGTAAACTCTACACAGACAGCATTTGAGATCAGGATTGATCCTGAATCACTGGAGATATGAGGCAGCAACACTGATTGTGCTATATTGGAGCTGTTAGAACACACATTGCCTTTGGCACTAACAATGTAATGTTTGCCATAGCTTAAATTGATATGAAGAGTCCAGTGAAGCACAAGGGAAAGATGGCAACATTCAGAAAATGACACTAGTGATACAGGTGGAGTTCAGTTTATGGTATTTTCATTCTGTGAGGTTCAAAATTGCTGTTGCAACATAATATGGTTGGAAACACTGCCATTGTTACACTGGATACGTAAAGTCTGTTTAAACTGCTCATATTCCAGTTGTAAAGAAAACTATAAAGTGCAACACAAACTCCTGTAACTCACTTAAAACTCACATGGATGAACATACAGGAATAGGAGGACTACAACTGTTTCCCAATGCGATTAAAATAACATGGAAGATAAAAAAACTTACAGCACTTTCCAAACTAATGGCATTTCAACATGCTACTGAAAACTGCCACTATTTGATTATCTGAGGTTACATACAATTGTACCGAGTCAGTTTTCTTAAATCTGCAGCATACAGAATTTCAAAGTTTATGCCCCAGAAGGGGGCCCCATCTTGAAAAGATCAGGATCCAGAACTGATCCAAACAGTTGGAATAATGGAGGAAAGGATTGAATTATTTCTAAAATCTCTTACTGGGATACCAATTGTAATTTAGAAACCAGCGGATATGGCGATTAAGGCCGAGAAACTTAGATACATAGTGCTGTTATTTTTCATGCAACCAATGAAATTATCTTTTCCAGCTCAAATTGTACCATTCTGAACATTCCTGACATTCCCAGTTGTAATTCGGCACTGTGCATTGGGTGCCATTTCTGTGTCACCAGGGATTATAACTGTTATGAAGCTCTTTGTGATGCAACGCAGGGGAAATTAAACATGTAGTCACATTCCCTGAATAGGTTGGCCTTCAATGTAATGGCAGATTTGGGACCTCGTGTCCCTAGATTCCTAATGTCAGCCCCAATCTTCTGGTCTCCCACTGGATGCATCAATTTCACCCCCTAACCCAACATCGTATTCCCGTCCCGATTTTGTTCCTGTTCCATTGATAAGAATATTAGTCTGCCGGCATTCACTGGAAGTATCCAAAGCAAGCAGTCAGTGAGACAAGTCTGCTGGACGATCTTTGATCCACTGTAGCCCAATCTTCCCTACAGTGGGCATTTACTCTGTCTCCAACAGTCCCTGACCCTTCTTGTGAACACCACCACCATCCACCACCATATGCCCCACATCACCTTCATCGGATTTTAGTCAAAACACCCACACTCCTTATTCCTGCACCATTTACTCGTCAGCAACCCACTACCCAACAACCCAGCCCTTTACTTGATAACTAGCATCCTCCATTCACTCGGGTTGGATCTTGTTCAGTGACACTCCCCGACTCCTCCTCCTACTATTTCCAATCATACTTGCAGACTAGCCATCACTGCATCCAGCTGCTTTGCTAATCACCAATCTGCCCCTAGATTTTGTGTCACCTGGATATTAACTTTATCCAAAGTTGCAGTCCTCCATTTATAACATCTATCAAACACTGCATATGCAAGTTAACACAAGGAGAATAGATCATTTTGTGTTTGAACTCTTTAAATGGCATTAGTGGAGGGAATTATCATTCCCGCTATTGAGTACCATTGACAGAAGATTGAGGGTGTGTTAATTTGGAAGTTTTGTTCCAAAATAACAATACAGTTGTTTAACTAGCAATGTACACAGACTGACCTCAGTGACTGTCCGCACTGAATGCTTTCAATGGATGTTCAATCTGTACGTAATTATATCCACATTATCTTATGATATAGAACCAGGCCATTCAGTCACGTGTGTTCTGCCAGCTCACAGGAGTAACTCCAATAGTCCCCTTTAGTTAAAAAACTTTCTTTTAGTAAAAAACGCAAAGCGCTGGAATGAGTCAGTGAGTCAGGCAATATGTCTGGGGATCATGGATAGGCGACATTTTGGGCTAGGATTCATCTTCAGACTGATTGTATTCAGGGTCAGAAAGCTGGACAGACGTGGGCCAATCGAACAAGTAACAGGTGGGGGGGAGGGCGTGATTGGCAGATGAGTGGACAAAGGCCAGGGATGAAAAGGAAATGAAAGATAAGGAGAAAAGAAGCATGAATTGTGAGGCCAGATGAAGAGATGTACCTGGAATGGGATGGGGTGGGGTGGGAAGGAAAGGGGAGGGGTGGGGATGAGGATAGTGGAAGACATGGGTACCCATCCAGGTGGGGCACAGGGAAGAGGGGGGGGGGGAGAAAAATGGAGAGGTGGGGTGTTGATGGTCAGTTACCTAAAATTGGATAATTTAATGTTCATACCGTTGGGTTGTAAGCTACTCACGGAGAATGTGAGGTGTTTCTCCAGTTTGCGTCTGGCCTCATTCTGGCAACGAAGGAGGACCAGGGCAGAAAGGTTTTCATCGGAATGAGAAGGGGAGTTAAAATGGTTCGAAACTGGGAGATCAGGGCCAAGCGCAAGTGTTGAACATTGTGAACGTTGTGGCAATTATTCTCATCATAATTTCCCCCAAACTGAAGAGGCAATTACAAATAAACCATACCTCTCTGCATGTCGTCAGATCAAGTTGGGTTGGTCGACTTCCTCCTCTGGAGGACGCTTGTAAATTAAAAGTAACAATTCAGTAGGTTCCTGGTTATTATAACTGCCTTTAAATTCACCATTTGTCATAGTGGGATTCAAACTTGTTCCTGGATCCATGATCTATAACTTTCCTAACTCAATAACAACCCCTATCCAACTATGCCCCACAGAATCTTGGAAACTAACATTTTTATTTATTTATTTATTTATTTAATTTATTCCGAACAAGTAAAGACATTAATAGTAACAGAATCGAAATTATCAAACAATTGGACATTACAATCAATATTTACAAACAATGAAAAGAACAAAAAGCAAATTTCCAATGTCCAACTCTGTGTCTGTACACGCTCGAAGTGGAGTGAGAAGAAGAATAACTTATTAAATCTCACCCCTTTTCCCCAACACTTCTACCATATTTAAAAATCAATTAATGAATAATTGAATAGAAGAAGAGGAAAGATGTCATGCAAACTCAGTTTTGGCAATTTTCTAACAATATAAAGTAAATTTCAAATAGAAATCAATATTATTCACTGGTCAAATGCTCTTCCACAATCTCCCCACCGTGTCTGGGAAGAAATGTATCTTTACGCACAATATTAGGACTTCAATACCTTTTCAGCTATTGCCACATATCTTCCATGAACTAGCTGGTGGCTTCTCAGTGCAGAGTTTGAGTCATCTCTTTACACATGCCATTAACCGTGAATTATCAGCACTTACCCACCCTACTGGGCTGAAAAGTGACCTGGCACCTAATGTTTCCATAATAAAGGATAGCCTTTGCCATATATGGCATGCTGTCTTGGCAGAAAGGTTCTTGGCATCTAGCTGTCAGTAATGGAGCCACCTGCTCACAGTAGCTGAAACTGAAGAAGCTCTCTCTGACCTGCATGCTCTGGAGATTTCTATTGGCACATCTCGACTCTTAATTGGGGTATTGTCCCAACAGATCCATGTTTAATGCTGAAATGTTTATGAGGAATGTTAAACATTGTAATTCATGTATTTTAGTCACAGGTGTAAATTATTAACTTCTCTAATTCACCTTTGACAATTGCTAAGTAGTTGCCAACAAATCTCAAACCATTAACCAAGACTTGGTAATTACACCAATCAGTACTTTTTATAGATTTAGTGCCAGGTTTTCAATTGTTAAAGGACTTTGCATGTTTTCATTAATGCATTTCTGAGCGACTCACCATGTTCCTAATAATTAAAAAATATTTGTACATGTACCTGTTTTTTATGAATGGTAATGAAACGTACAATTACATTAATGTGCCAAATATAATATTGCTGCAAAAATAATAAAACTGATTATATTGAGTTACGTTATTTCTATATTGCCAATAATTTTTTTCCCCCAACTTGTAGTCCCACACGTGGAGGAAGTTGTAAACTGGCCCGGAGGGGAACTGAAACTGGGCCAAGTTTCCGGAGTTGCGCTGGATTCCAAAAATAATCTTGTTATTTTTCATCGAGGAAACCATGTGTGGGATGAGAAGTGAGTGAGTTTGCATGCTTAAAAGTTATGCCGTGAGTGAGTATTTTGGTACATTGAGAATCCTCTTGCGTATTAGAACACATTTTACCAACTATCCAAAGCTTGAATTGTAAAGAAAATAAATAACCACTGGGCTGCTCCTTTCTCCATTTCCAACTCTCAACATGGTTGTTTAAAGGGCCTGTCCCACTTGCTGTTTATTTTCGGCGACTGCCGGCATCATTGTCTGACGTATTAGGTCACCGATAAATATGCGGCGTGATGACGTATGATTTGCAGTCATGCTTAGCGGCCATGTTTTGCGGCCATTGGAGAGAGGTGAACATTTCCTTTGAGAGCCCTGTTGTGGCCACGTTTCTTTTCTGTAAATACATTCATATAATTTATGAATCTCGGCCCAAACAATCTGACACTGCATTTATTTTTCAATTAAAATGGTTTGTACTGAATATCACTAATTTTGCAGACAGTATTTATGTAATTACAGATAATTATTAAATTGGTAGCATATGATTTTGTATGGGTGAGGGGAAATATCACATGATACAGTTAAACCATTGGGAAAATGTGTTTTCATCAGCAATGCCTGTCGTTTGAAATTGTTATTTTATGCCAATTAAGAATTATTAATGATTAGAAGTTACATTAAACAAGGTCAATTGGGGATGGTCTACTAGCAATGCGAATAATTTACTTTTGTTTTCTTCTACTAGTTCCTTTGATCGAAAGCATATCTATCAACCCCAGGGTATTGGTCCAATCCCATACAACACTATCCTCACTTTAGATCCTGCGAGTGCAGAAGTGCTGAATGCTGTGGGAGTAAATACGTAAGTAAGATTACTGTTCTTCAGCTATTTCCTGTTGCAGATTTTGCCACCTAATAAAGCACAGTTGCTAGCCCCTTGAAAAGCTACAGTTTTGAAAATGCTTCTCAAATTTCATGTGTTTAGTTTTATAACCTTTAATGTCATGTGTTTCATTTTATAAAGTTTGTCATCTGTGAACAGTTTCTGTTTACAATTTTGGAATTCTTTTCTTTATGGATAAGCTTGCTAAAAATGATAGATTCAATGCACTAGTGGCTGGCTGGAGGTTCTGTGGAGAGCTGTCAACTCGCTGCAATGCAGCCGTGAGGACATTTAGGATATCAGTGCTTGTGCACTGCAGAGAAGTATAAAAGCAACCCGCTCAGCCCCTGGATTATCACCGGGGTTGGGATATTCATCAATTCTTAATGGGTTTACTTGATTTATATATCAGTTAAATGTGTTTTATGGGAAGTTATTTTTTATTTTTAACAAATTATTTATATTTTTTCAATGTCTTTGATTATTAAAGATAATCGGATACAATGAAAAGCTGGTTGTTCAGCACAGGGTTATCAGAAAGCTGTGAGGGTAGTTTGAGGGCAGAGCCATACATTTTGCTGCTCGTGTCCTGTTCAATCTCACCGAGTGATTGACATGGCACCTCTGGCAAGAGCTTGGCAACGGGGGCCTGCAGGCGGTTACAACAGCTGCAGACACTGTGCAAGGAATAGTCTTGTGCAATGTGGCCACTGAGGGCTTGGGTGGAGAGTTACAGTGATTCTAAAGATCCCTCTGTTTACACTAACGGCCGAAGTTTCAACACCAAACGGCATCAACTTTCATGTGGAAAAAGGACGCAAATGGGGAGGAAATCAACTATTTTGCAGGAACATTTCACTATATCGGGAAACAGTTTCAGCAATTTGAATATTGGTGTAATTTCTGATGTCATTCACTCAAACATTTTGACATTCATCTCAAATGCTGTCTTTTGGTTACTCTTGGAAGTTTTATTCCTCATTTTTAATCTTGTATTTAGCTAATGTAGAATTAAAATATGCCATTACAAACATGCAAGTCTATGAAAATGACAAGCATTGAACTTGGTCTGTCAAATCTGTGCAATGATTTTCAAACTCTAAGTTACTCACACCACATTCTCAAACCCACCCAATTCCCTATGGACCCAACCATGCAATCACTTCACACCAGCACAAAAACAAATAAATCTTAGTCGATTTCAGACAACAAAAACTCTGGAATATTTCTGTCCAGCACTAAAAGTGCTAAAACCAATTTCAGGGAATTACAAATAAAAACATTTCATGCTGGAATTAGCACATCAGATAGTATCTGGAGAGAAAAATGCTTCAGGTCGATAGCCTTGCATCAGAACTTTACAAAGGTAAAAAGCAAATAGGTTTAAAATTGCAGAATTGGAGGAGGGGTAGAGAAGACTAAAGGAATGTTTGTGATAATGATCACCTGCTGGCAGAGTAGTGAAGGGTTGTTATTTGCAGCAGATCTGTCTGGCCGCAATGTGCATAAATAAAATAGAATTTGGCATGCACAACAATAGAGTTTCCAATAAAGAAATAGAATGCAGGATAGACTCAGCAGATCAGGCATCATCTATGGAAAAAGTAAAAAAGGAGTTGACATTACATGGTGATGCCTTTCTTCAGAGGTGGCCAGTTTTAAAACAAACTAATAGCCTGATAAGCTGAGCTTGTTCAATTCACTGTTGAGCTCTGAAGGCTCTCCCTGGTGGGAAGATGAGGTTCTGCTCCTTGATTTGTCGAGATTCATTGGAACAGTGTAAAGGGCCTGTCCCACGAGCATGCGACTCCATGCGGCAAGCGCGACCTAAAGTGGTCGCTTGAGCCGTACGGCCTCGCGGGGCCAGTCCCACTTCGATCGCAGGAGCCGTATGGAGTTGTGCGGAGCTGGTCCCGACATCGCGCGGGGCTCCGAAAAACTGATCGTGTTCAAAAATTCTGCGCGACAACGGAATGCCGGCCCGCAGCCGCCTCGACGGGTGTGCGCAGACCGTCTTGACGCAGTACGTCATACGCGAACCTCCCGCGGACTTCGCTCGAACATCACGCCACTCACTCGACCTCCGCGCGGCCCCCGCTTCCGGTTTGGTCGCGCTTGCCGCATGCAAGTCGCATGCTCGTGGGACAGGCCCTTAAGGGACTAAAGGCTAGAGAAGTCAAAGTCTGGAAAGAAATGCATCATTATACACAATATTAGGACGTATACGTTTTCAGCTATTGCCATCACGTCCGCATATCCTCCATGAACTAGCTGGAGGCTTCTCAGTATAGAGTTTGAGTCACCTACTTGTTTCTCCAATGTGAAGGGAACTAGATTATGAGCACCAAATGTAGAACACTAAACTGGAAGGAATATTTAAGTCACAAGGAACTGTAGATGCTAGTTTACAAAAAAAGACACAAAGTGCTGGGTAAACTCAGCAGGTCAGGTAGCATCTATGGAGAACATGAATAGTCTGTATGTTTAAGAGGGAACTGCACATGCTGGAAACTCGAAGGTAGGCAAAAATGCTGGAGAAACTTAGCGGGTGAGGCAGCATCTAAGGAGCAAAGGAAATAGGCAAAGTTTCGGGTCGAAACCCTTCTTCAGACTCTTTCTGCACTGAATAGCCTGTAGATGGGTCCCGACCTGAAATGTCACATATTCATGCTCTCCAGAGATGCTGCCTGACCTGTTAAATTACTCCAGCACATTGTGTCGTTTAAGGAATATTAGAATGCCTGGTTGGTGGGTCAGGAAGAGTTCATAGATATATTATGCAGGCCTATAGAAACTAGATTTGAGATGCAAGAAACTACCGATGCTGGAATCTTGAGTAAAAAACAAAATGCTAGAGGAATTCAGGCAGCATCTCTGGAGAACATGAATAGATGAATAGATCCGGAAGTAGTGGCACTGCCTTGCAGCTGCGGCTCGCCTGCAGTCTGTTTTTTTTTTTTGTTTGTTTTCTTTTTGTCCCGTTTCAGTTTATTTTGGGTTTGTTGGGTTGTGTATGTGTGAGGGGGGGGGGGGGGAGAAGCTTGTTTTTGCTCTCTTCCTTCGGGGGTGAGGCGACCTTTCTTGTTGTATCCCCCGTCTCCGTTGAGGCCTAATGGCGGAGCTGGCGGCCTCCAACAGGGACCGACCTCGAGGCTCCGGAGGCAGAGCCAGCACTTACTTACCATCGCGATGCTGGCCGACTTCGGGGCTGTGGCGGTGGTCCGGCGGCGGCGACCCAACTTCGGAGCCTCGGAGGTTCGGCCACGGGCTCAGTGGACGACATCGTCGGGAGCGCGCAGGTCACAGGTTGGTGACCTGTTTTTCCGGAGCTCCCGCAACAACAGCTTTGTCCGCTGGACTGGAGGGCGGCAGCTTCGGCAGCTTCGACCGCCCCGGTTCGCGGAGCTCGGATTCAGCCGCGGGACTTGCTTACCATCACCCGGTGGGGTCACAACATCGGAGGCCTGGATCGCCTCAGTGCAGATAGAGAGCAAGGAGGGAAGACACAAGGACTTTGGGACTTTTGCCTTCCATCACAGTGAAGAGGTGCCTGGTGGATTCACTGTGGTGGATGTTAAACTGTGTTGAGTGTGTGTTTGGTTATTTTATTCTATGTTATGACTCCTAGGTTAAACCATTTCGTTGTACTGTAAATGTGCAAGGACAATAAAGTTGAATCTAATCTAATCTAATGATGTTTCATCTGTGGAGGGAATGGACAGATGTGCTGCCAATATTGAATATTCTATATGGACAGATCTCCACGAGTGCTGCCTGACCCCGCCAAGTTCCTCCAACACTTTCAACTTTGGTTTGATTAGTTAGTTGTGGGCTTATATATTTCCATCTGTTGAAAGCTGATTTAGCTGTTAAACATCCATGATATTCCAGAACTACATCTTCACCAGGTTGGTAAATACTTATCAAATATTTGTGTGATAAGCCAACACGTCAAAGCACAAAAGTCTTAACCGTATTAACTGGTAGATATAAAATGCATGAACCAGCACGTTTCAAACCATGTTTTGCAGACAGAGAAAATAAATGCATATCCTCTGGTTATTGAATTGCCTGAAAGTCATTGAAGTTTGACTGCACTAACCAAACTTATCATTTTCTTGGGGGTGATGTGGCAATCATGTTGGGTCACTGGTTGCAAGTGTGTTACTTATAATTGTTATTGAAACTGTTAAGCTAACAATCTGCACTTCACATTGCAGTTTCTATCTACCACATGGTGTAAGCACAGACAAAAATGACAACTTCTGGGTAACTGATGTGGCACTTCATCAGGTAGGTACACAAGCTTGGTAAAGCCCCGTCCCACTTAGGAGACCTAAACAGCAACCTCTGGTGACCTTGCCCGCCACCCAAAAAAAAAAATCAAGGTCGAGGTGACCTGCAACCCCCTACCACCTCCCATGCATATGTTGAAAACCTTCCTCGACTATGAAGAAAACCGGCTTCAACTAGACCTGTAACTAAAAAATTATCGATTTTTAAAACGGCAAAATATTTTTAGTTGAGGTCGGTTTTAATCATGATGGAAAAATAGCAGCAACCTAGATGAAGCCTCAACCACGCGGAAACCACTTTCGCCCATTAGGGAGAGTGACCAAAACCTCCGGTGACCTCGTGGAAACCTTGGATGGCGGGCAAGGTCACCAGAGGTTGCTGTTTAGTTCTCCTAAGTGGGACAGGGGCTTAAGGTGACAATTTTCATTTCATAATCTTTTTGAAAAAATGCAGTTAAAATGATTTCACTTATACTAGACGTCTTAAGTCTTGTGTTGAGCAAAACGAGTAAGTCACCTTAAGAAGGATTTGAACACAGCCTCTTTTGCACCGGCTAACAAAATGGTAGGTAACATTTGCACCTGAGAAACATTTAGTATGGCGATGTCAGGTGACCAAAAAGCCAGCTATATTTTTTGTATTGACAATTGCACAATAATGAAGTCCCCCTTAAATTGAATTCTCATTAGATGTCCATCAAATCGCATTGTTCTCCATGCAGCGCTCCAATTGGAGTTTGATTGAAATTGAATTGATTGAAACAGGCCCTTCCCCATCGATCACCTGTTCACACAAGTTCTATGTTATCCCTCTTTCCCATCCACCTCCTAATCACCGTGACAATTTTTTACAGAACCCAATTAAACTAAAAACCCGCTTGTTTAGGATGTGGGAGGAAACTGAGCACCCAGAGAAACCCCACGTGGTCACAGGGAAAACATGCAAACTCCATACAGACAGCACCCAAGGTCAGGATCGAACCCAGATCTCTGTGGCTGTGAGACAGCAGCTCTGCCAGCTGTGTCACTGTAAATCTCATCATACTTGCCCTTCTTTTCCAGTTCCATGGGAGTAAAGAGAGAATCAGTAGGCAGACAACAAAACCTGCCACTGTGACCATCCGCACTTCAATTTCTAGGCCAATTTTTCTTTTTAGTTCATAACTAAAATCAAGTACATAGAAATTAGGTGCAGGAGTAGGCCATTCGGCCCTTCAATATGATCATGGCTGATCATCCAACTCAGTAACCCGTACCTGCCTTCTCTCCATACCCCCTGATCCCCTTAGCCACAAGGGCCACATCTAACTCCCTCTTAAATATAGCAATGATTTGTACTATACCTATATTTACATGTTTTGCAAAATGTTTATAATTATGATAGTGATGTTTCATCTTCAAATTAGGTTTACAAGCTGGAAAGCAACGGTGACAGATTGTTGGTTCTTGGACAAGCCTTTCAGCCAGGAAGTGACAAAAATCATTTCTGTAAGCCCACTGATGTGGCAGTTGATCCACTTACTAGTAATTTCTATGTGTCTGATGGCTACTGCAACAGCAGGATTATTCAGTTTTCTCCAGAAGGAAAGTTCATCATGCAGTGGGGAGAAGGTATTGTGATTCTTGAATTTTTAAACCATTTGTTTTTAAAGGTGACATTTAGATTTTGGAAAACATTCAAAAAACAGTGGAGCAGCAACTTAATGGGGGGTAAATTAGAATGGTACGTCTAGCAGAAATGTCCATAGTATGGGCCTGAACGCCAGACCGCACTGCCTTGGTGGACACAAAATGATGGAGTAACTCAGCGGACCAGGCGGCGTCTCTGGTGAGAAGGAATGGGTGATGTTTTGGGTCAAGACCCTTCTTCAGACTGAAAGGCACGGGAAAGGGTAACTAGAGATATAGACGATGATGTAGAGAGATAACAAAACTTACTATTTTCAATTTCACCATTTACCATAATGGGATTTGAATATTCTATTGTGGCTTTTTAGGGATCGATAACTCATAACTACTGAAAGAGGTAACTTCTAATCGTTACCTCTTAGATCTCATCTTGTGCTGTACCTAACAATAATATAATTTAGTAGGTTACACAAAAAAGCTGGAGAAACTCAGCGGGTGCAGCAGCATCTATGGAGCGAAGGAAATAGGCAACGTTTCGGGCCGAAACCCTTCTTCAGACGGGTTTATTAATATAATTTAGTACTTAGATTCAAAGGTTCATTGATTATCACATACACCAATTGGTGTGGTGAAATTCAAGTTGCCATTGCAGCACACTAATAAAAATACAACATAACTTTAAAGAAGAAGTGAACATAAAACATAAAAACATCCCCCACAATGGTTCCCACTGTGAGGGAAGGAACAAAGTCCAGTCCCCATCCTCTTGTCCACCCACAGTCGGGCCTATTGAGGCCTCCGCAGCCGCCGCTACGTGACCGATGATTCAGGCCCTTCTCGCCAGGTGTTGGGTCCCCTGCGTCGGGGGAACCCTCTCAATGGCTTGGGATGCCTGGACCGGCCGCTTCTGTTCCGGAGACCGGAGATTCTAATCCATATGCCTGGGGATAAAATGGTAGGTGAGGGTCAATGGATTGTAATGCATGTCAGTTAACAATTTAATATCTTCTGTCTAAGTAAGCACCCCACACTTTTAAAAAACGATAAGAACAATCACTGCTATTCTAATATTTACTTTTTACAATGAAGGGAGTGGTGATGGGGTGGAGTGGAGCAGAGGGAATAGACTGAAGTTATTAACACTGAAGTCAGAGCTAGTGGTCTTCAGAGTGTTCCTGCCAAACTGTCTTGAGAGCAGTCAGTGTTTATGGTTGAACAAGTGCTGAAGGCACTATCGTGTATGAAGGTAGACAAATCTCCAGGGCCTGATCAGATATAACTGAGGACATTGTGGGAAACTAGAGTGGGATATTGTGGGAGCCCTGGTTAAAATTTACAAGTCGTCTTTAAATACAGGAGAGGTGGTGGAAGACTGGAGGGTGGCAAATGTTGTGCCTCTATTTGAGAAGAGTTGCAGAGAAAATGCTGGGAACTATAGGCCAGTGAGAAATCTACGAGAGTATTCTGAAGGATAGGATATACAGGCATTTAGATGGACAAGGGCTGAATTGGCTTAATGGAAGGAAGCGGAGGGTGATGGTGGAAGGTTGCTTCTCGGACTGGAGGCCTTTGACGAGTGGTTTGCCTCGGGGTCCAGTGCTGGGCCCGTTACTATTTGTCATCTACATCAATGAATTAGATGAGAATGTACATGGCAAGATTTACAAATTTGCAGATGATACAAAAGTGGGTGGTATTGCAGATTGTGAAGATGGTTGTGAAAAATTGCAGCAGGATCTTGATCGGTTAGCTAGGTGGGCGGAAGAATGGGTGATGGAATTTTATACAGAGAAATGTGAGATGTTACATTTTGAGAAGTCTAACATTGGCAGGACCTACACTGTGTATGGTAGAGCTCTGGGCAGTGTTAGAAAGTAGAACATTTAGGAGTGCAGGTACATAGTTCCTTGAAGGTGGAGTTGCAGGACGATAGTGTGGTCCAAAGGGCTTTTGGCACATCGGCCTTCATCAGTCAGAGAATTAAGTATAGAATTGAGTGTATCATGTTGCAGTTGTCTAAGACATTGGTGAGGCCGCATTTAGAGTATTGTGTTCAGTTCTGGGCAACATGTTATAGGAAAGATGTTGTCAAGCTGGAAAGGGTACAGAGAAGGTTTACGAGAATGCTGCCAGGGCCTGAGGGTGAGAGCTATAGGGAGCCGTTGAGTAGGCTGGGATTCTACTCCTTGGAGCGTAGGAGGATCTTCTTCTTTCGTGTGGCGTACACAACTTAAAGTTGTTGGACAACTTGGTCTATTTGATCTTCGGTTTGTGCACGTCGAGTTGATTGCATTAGCCGAAACAGGGGGGACCACGTGAAGGTTGCAATCTTCCACCCCTGCAGGAGGATGAGGGGTGATTTATGGAGGTGAATAAAATCATGAGAAGAAAACATGGGGTAGATGCAGAGTCTCTTGTCCACAATAGGTGAATCGAGGAACAGAGGACATAGGGTTAAGGTGAAGGGGAAAACGTATAATGGGAATCTGAGGTAGACAAAAATGCTGGAAGAACTCAGCGGGTGAGGCAGCATCTATGAAGAGAAGAAATAGATGACGTTTCCGGTCGAGACCATTCTTCAGACTGATGACAGGGAGGGGGGGGAAGAAAGGAAGAGGCGGAGACAGTAGGCTTGTGGGAGAGCTAGGGAGGGGAAGGAGGGAGAGAGCAAAGGCTATCTGAAATTAGAGAAGTCAATGTTCATACTGCTGGGGTGTAAACTACCTGAGCGAAATATGGGGCGCTGTTCCTCCAATTTGCGCTGGGCCTCTCTCTGGCAATGGAGGAAGCCCAGAACAGAAAGGACAGATTCGGAATGTGAGGGGAGTTGAAGTGCTGAGCCACTGGGAGATCAGGTTGGTTTGTGTGAACTGAGCAGAGGTGTTGGGCGAAGCGATCGCCGAGCCTGTGCGTGGTCTCGCCGATGTAGAGAAGTTGACACATGGAACAGCAGATGCAGTAGATGAGGTTGGAGGAGGTGCAGGTGAACCTCTGCCTCACCTGGAATGACTGCTCGGGTCCTTGGATGGAGTTGAGGGGGGAGGTAAAGCGACAAGTGTAGCTTTTCCTGCGGTTGCAAGGGAATGTACCCGGGGAGGGGGTGGTTTGGATGGGAAGGGACGAATTGACGAGGGAGTTACGGAGGGAATGGTCTCTGCGGAAAGCAGAAACCGGGAGGAGATGGGAAGATATGGTCAGTGGTAGTATCCCACTGGAGGTGGCGAAAATGTTGGTGTAATATGTTGTATGCGATGGCTGATAGGGTGGAAGGTGAGGACAAGGGGGACTCCGTCCTTGTTACGAGTGGGGGGGATGGGGAGTGAGAGCGGAGCTGCGGGATATAGAGGAGACCCTGGTGAGAGCCTCGTCTATAATAGAAGAGGGGAACCCCCGTTCCCTAAAGAATGAGGACATCTCCGATGCCCTGGTTTGGAACACCTCATCCTGGGTGCAGATGCGGTGTAGACAGAGGTATTGGGAGTAGGGGATAAAGTCCTTACAGGAAGCAGGGTGGGATGAAGTGTGGTCCAGATAGCTATGGGAGTCAGTGGGTTTGTAGTAGATGTCGGTCAATAATCTATCACCTGCGATGGAGATAGTGAGGTCTAGAAACGGTAGGGAGATGTCGGAAATGGTCCAGGTGAATTTGAGTGCCGGGTGGTGAAATGGATGAAGTCAGTGGGTTCTGCATGGGTGCAGGAAGTAGCACCAATGCAGTTGTCAATGTAGTGGAGGTAGAGTTCGGGGATAGGGCTACAGTACGCCTCGAACAGGGATAGTTTCACGTACCCTACAAAGAGGCAGGCATAGCTGGGGCCCATAGCTGCACCTTGGATTTGGTGGAAATGGGAGGTCCAAGGAAAGGTTGTTGAGGTTAAGGCCCAGCTCCGCTAGTCGGAAGAAAGTATTAGTAGGCGGAGATTGGTTGGTTCTGCAGTCGAGGAAGAAACGGAGGGCTTTAAGACCCTCCTGGTGCGGGATGGAGGTGTAGAGTGACTGGACATCCATAGTGAAGATGAGGGAGTGCAGGCCAGGAAAACGGAGGTCATGAAGGAGACGAAGAGCGTGTGAGGTGTCTTAGACATAGGTGGGGAGAGATTTGACCAGAGGGGATAGGATGGAGTCGAGGTATGTGGAAATGAGTTTAGTGGGACATGAACAGGCAGAAACAATGAGTCTGCCAGGACAGTTAGGTTTGTAGATTTTGGGGAGAAGATAAAATCGGGCCGTGCAGGGCTGGGGAACGATGAGGTTGGACACTGGGGAGGGCTGGGAGCTGGACGTGAAGAAGTCCTTTAAAAGAGCGGGGCGGGGGGGAGGGGAGAATGGTGAGGGGGGGAGAAGGAGTGGAGACACTTTCAAGAAGCTAGACAACTTTTAATAAGCCAGAGATACACAGCTGTGAAGTTCAGCGGGCGTTTAACATCACCGGTCGGTTTTCCTTGGTTCTGAAAACTCGTGCTTACGTTTTTTTCCCCCAATGAGCCAATGAAAATGCCCGGTCAGCAAAGGAGATTAACTAAAACTACCTACGGCTACCTCACCCAAAAAGTCGCCTAAGTGGGACAGGCCCTTTAAGATAATGGCCTGGTGCTCGTCTATGGGGACATGGTCCAAGGATAAGTAGGAGGTGTCTGTGAGTTGGCGCTTGGCCTCGGACCTGGAGAGGTCAGTGCGCCAGACTACCACGGCACCTCCCTTGTCGGAAGGTTTCATCACCCAGTCGGGGTTGTCCGCCTCTGCCTTTCTTTTTCCCGCCTCTCCCTCCTTTCCCCCCCTTCCCCCCCCCCCCCCCCCCCGGACATCAATGTGAAGAAGGGACTCGACCCGAAACGTCGCCTATTTCTTCTCCCCATAGATGCTGCCTCACCCACCGAGTTCCTCCAGAATTTTTGTCTACCTTCGATTTTTCCAGCATCTGCAGTTCTTTTTTAAACATAAGAATCTGAGGGGTAACTTTTTCACACAAAGGGTGGTGGGTGTATGGAACAAGCTGCCAAATGAGGTAGATGAGGCTGGAACTACCCCAATGTTTAAGAAGCAGTTAGACATGTACAGTCCAAGACAGTGTGAGGTATAAATGGAGTCAATAGAAGGGAGGGTGGTTTGTGTTGGTTTATTTGTGGCTGTGTCCATGATTTGTTGCAATTTCTTGCGGTCTTGAATTGAACTGTTCCCAAACCAAGCTGTGATCCTGATAAAATGCTTTCTATGGTGCATCTGTAGATGTTGGTGAGAGTTTTAGGGGACATGCCAAACTTCCTAAGCCTTCTAAGAAAGTAGAGGCGTTGGTGTGCTTTCTTGGTCGTTGCTTCAATATGGGTAGTCCCGGAGAAGTTGATGATATTGACTACGAGGAAGGAATTTGAAGTTTTCAACTATCTCTGTAAACTGGGGTCAATGTAGAAACATAGAAAAATAGGTGCAGGAGTAGGCGATTCAGCCCTTCGAGCCAGCGCCGTCATTCAATATGATCATGGCTGATCATCTAAAATCAATACCCTGCTTTTTCCCGATATCCATTGATTCTATTTGCCCTAAGAGCTATATCTCTCTTGAAAACATCCAGTGAATTGGCCTCCACTGCCTTCTGTGGCAGAGAATTTTACAGATTTGCAACTTTCTGGGTGAAGAAGTTTTTCCTCATCTCAGTCTTAAATGGAATCATACCCCTTATTCTTAAACGGTGACTCCTGTTTCTGAGCTCCCTCAACATTGAGAAAACATGTTCTGCATCTAGCCTGTCCAATCCTTTAAGAATGTTATATGTTTCCTGAAGATGATCACTATCTCCTTTGCCTTGCTAGTCGATCACTATCTCCTGTCTTAAATTAGACTTGATTTAGATTGAAATTTTAAGCATTGATTAACTTACCACGTGGTTTCAGAAACTTTCAAAGGTTTTTAGCTTTTTTCTATGATCTTTTTTGGAGAATGAAATTAAAAAATAAACGTACCCCTGTTCTTCAGTTATTTGAGAAAATGACCTGTGATAGCCAAATATTTTGACTTTACCCTGTAATTCCATGGCTAAATAAATTGCCCCCAATACTACTACTTTGCAGTGATGCAATGATTAAAATAATTGCAGCACTGAAATCTGATGATATGTTTGCTTTTGACAACATGAGCTGACATATAAATGTCCAAAGACAAGGTTAAATTATTGCTTGTTGCATATTTATGTTTCTGACAGTAAATCACTACATTTATGTTTCTGACACTAAATAGCAGCAAGGTTTATCATTCAGATGATCCCATGAGTATTGTGACCGGCATGTAAGATGATTGTTTGGACTGTCTTTTGAATGTATAGAGGAATCTAATAAAATATTAAATAATCATATAAACTATTTTTATGTGATATTTTGCCGATATTTCTTCATAATTGGCCAACTGTGAGTTGTAGGTCGGCAGCTTGAGTGGTTACAGCTATTATAATCTGAGACATTCTCAATGTTATGGAACAGCAATACTATGTTACTGCTTTAACTCCATCAGTTTTATTGTTGAAAAGCACTTTAACGTTCCATTAACTTCTAAAGCATGAAATATATTTTTTACCTTGCAGAAAGCTCACCTTCAGAGATACCTAAACCAGGTCAATTCTTCATTCCACATAGTTTGGCATTTGTGCCTGCATTAGGCCAGCTCTGTGTCGCTGACAGGGAGAATGGGCGAATCCAGTGTTTCACTGCGCAATCAGGAGAATTTCTTCGGGAGATTCGGCATCCTGAATTTGGAGAGCGGCTGTTTGCAGTTTCCTACACGCCCAACAATGGTAATACTGAATATTGTGTATCCATGTATAAATGGCTTTATACTTTACAGAATGATTCAGTGGATGAAAATCTGTCAAAACATTTACATTTTAGTTAACTAATAAACCTGTAAAAATAATAATACAACAGTTTAGAATCTCAAGAGATGTGAGAAAATAATTTTTGGAATGTAAAATGTAAGAATGACTTTATCAGCGATAAAGCATTCTAGTTATTCTGATTTACTCGCCGTGCCAATATTCCCTTGGGTATCTTTCTCTTCTCTTTCCCAATATTTATACCTAGCCCTTTGCTCGCATCTCTACTTTTCCTCTTCCTCCATCTCATTCCCTTTTTTGTTCTGGATATTTTAAATACCTGTTTTGTTAGGCCTGATGGAAGTTTACTTGCCAGATATATAATCTCCTGCCATATTTATTGGTTAAACGTATTGACAGTCTTTCAAACCAAAACTCTCATTCAATTTCAGATTTCCACTAAATAGGGGGTTTCCATTTTTATTCAACATTTGGGAAGCAAATTTGAAATAAAAGACCAAGTAATCACATGACAATGATGCTGCCATTGTACTGCAGAGGAACAGGCCTTCAACCCACAGTGTCTGCTGAAGATGATGCCAAATTGCACTAATCTCCTCAGCCAGCATATGAACCATAAGCCTCCATTCCCTGGATATCCATGTAGCACCACTCTGTGTTAAAAAAAAAACTGCCCCTCATGCCTTCTTTAACATTCTTCCTCTCACCTTAAAGCTATTCTCTCAAGTTTTTAATATTTCCAAACTGGAAATATGGTGGACATAGAAACTCATCACATGGAACAAAACTGCAAAATCAGCCCGAGAGCCAATTAATTTGCACAAGATTGTAAGTGGTTAATTATATTTGTCTTAAACAGGTATGGGGCTATTTTGAAATAAAATATTTCAAGTTGTCTATTTATACAATAGATTTTATTTCAATACATTATTATTATATTACTCCTTGTTCAACTTGGCCAAAATTGTCACGCTGGAAAAGGTTTTTGGCAAAATTATAGCCAAATTTAAAGAATATAAATTTTGATTGAAACATCCATTGTTTAATTAAATTGGTTATTGATTTATTTACTTTCATTATTTTTTATTTAGGTGGTCAGTTATATGCAATAAATGGAGAGACTCTTGTTGGTAGAGGAGTGCCAGTACAAGGATTTGTTCTGAATTTTACAACTGGAGAATTGCTGGATATATTCAAACCAAGCAAACAGGTAGAAGTAAAGAAAATAGAAACATTGTTGGAAATTCAAATGGTTTTTGAATAATATTTCTTATGATTAAATTTGTTTTATTTTGCTTTAACATAGAAATTAACATTGATTTATTTTGTTAAGAAATTCCTGATGCCACATGATATTGTTGCAGCGGCTGATAAGACTGTTTTTGTTGGGGATATCCAAGCAAGCAGAGTGTGGAAATTTATACCTGCAGAAAGTAAGCTCTCATTTGATTCACTCTATTCATGTTAATGTAGTGTGTGTAAATACTCTGACAACGTGGCAGTTTCTGTGTAGCTTATTAGCATTATTTTGAAAATGGTGCATATGGATTACTATTTGACGCTTTGAAACGTCATTTTCAAATTAACTTTTACCAATGTTCCAAGTGTGGCTCATGATTCCTTTCAGACGTGACTTTGGAGAATTATGCCTTCAACTTTGACTAGTTACGAGTCGAAAAAAATAATTCTGGTCCCTTTTACTTTTGTCTCTTTGCATAGTTTTTCTATAGGCCATTGTATATATAAACATAGCAGGTGCAGGAGTAGGCCATTCGGCCCTTCGATCCTGCACCGCCATTCAATATGATCATGGCTGATCATTCAACTCAGTATCCTGTACCTGCCTTCTCTCCATACCCCCTGATCCCTTTCGCCACAAGGGCCACATCTAACTCCCTCTTAAATATAGCCAATGAACTGGCCTCAACTACCTTCTGTGGCAGGTTATTTCAGAGATTCACCACTCTCTGTGCGAAAAATGTTTTCCTCATCTCGGTCCTAAAGCTTGAAAGATTTGACGTCAAGACTTAAGAACAGCTTCTTCTCCACTGGTACCTAACTGCAGAACTTTTTTCTTACCCACTCACACTTATTCCTACTTCATTCGGTTACTCCATTAATGCATTGTAGTTTCTTTTTGCACTGCTTCAGATTGCACTACAATGTTTGCACCATCCTGTTGTTTTGTATTTGTCATTGTACCTGTCATCATCATGTATACTGTGTACACCATGTGCTTCACACAAACAAGGAATTTCTTTGCACCCTGGTGGGTATGACAATAAACTGATCTGAATCTGATAAACTGCTAGGGAGTAGCGAGACATAGTCAGATGATGCATAGTTAATATATGAACCATTCATCTAAGCCGGAACCTGTCTTCAAACTGCTTCAAACCAATGAATATACTGATAGTCACAAGCAGTGGTCAGTTTTTTAATGGGAACACAGTAAGTATTACGTAACCATGAGGCATTCTTATTTTGAGAAGATTTGGATTTCTATATGGTAACATGTTTACATATATATTATAATTGTGCGTGTGTGTTTCTGTGCGTTGCTGTGCATTCATGGCAGTCATGAGGTCTTTTATTAATAGTGATTGTGAATGTAGCCCACAACAGCAAGCTCCACCGTACGACGACCATTGTTATCGCCATGTCCATATTCATGTCCGTTTTTTTTTGTTGTAAACCAGCGTCTACAATTCTTTGTGTCCATCTTTCTTTGATGTCGCTCGGCCTGTACTCACTGGAGTTTCAAAGGATGAGCAGGGATCTCATTGAAACCTACTGGATAAATAAAGGCCTAAATAAACTGGACGTGGAAAGCATGTTTTCAGTCATAGGGGAGTCTAGAACCAGACGGCGCAGCCTCAGAATAAGACCTACTTTCAGAATGGAGATGAGGAGGAGCGTGGTGAATGTGTGGAATTTATTGCTATATCGGGCTGTGCCGGCCAAGTCATTAGGTACTTTTAAAGCAGAGCTTGACTGATTCAAAGATTATGGGGAGAAGCGGTTGAGAAGGAAAAAATAGATCAGCCATGATTGAATAATGGGAGTAGACTTGTTGTGCTGAATGGCAGGGCTTCTTTGCAACATGATATCAATGTGAATGTCATCATGACTCACAAAACATTTATTTAATTAACCAGAAGTTTAGCTGCAATATCACAAATTTAAAAGAGTTATCATTTTCTTTGGGTTTTTTTTTTTTTCAGAAGCTGAGCATCGTTCAGTAAAAAAAGCTGGTCCTGGCATTGAGTTGCATGAGATAGATGGTAGGCATCTGCTGCCTTTTTTCAACATCTTTTACTGTAAAAAAACTTACTCTATAGCAAATATTTTAATTATTCAGTGTGAGCAAAAATGAACAATATTAGTGTTTTAAATAATTGCTGGAATGGTGGACTATTGCAACAAATTTTATAAAGTACTAATGCAATTACATTGTTGTAAAGGTTAATAACTTCTCTTTAATATTTTAATTTTAAGCAACCGAAACATTAATCGAAGCAGAATTAGAAACTAAGTTGAGATCGCCTGATGTGATGGAGAAGCATAAAAGCAAAAGTGTTCTCAAACAGTCCAGTACTGCCGTTTCTCCTGTACTTATTACATTACTGCTCATTATTCCTATTGTGATGTTGGTTGGAATTGGAGTCTTCATCCACTGGCGAAAGGGCAAGCTGTATGGAGGTACAGAATAAACTTTAAGATGCATGTAGTTTTCAACTAAAATATGTAATAATATTCATTTTGCACTTTTATGGATTCACCTGTTTTAACAATTAATGTCTGGCACACACACATTGTGTATATAATAGTGAACATTCATATATTTGGAGTCAATAGTTAAATAAACGTTGTACAGATTGAGTGCTGCAGTAAGTTCAATGGTGGAGTATCACTTTTGGAATTGATTGTGCCCAACCTGAAGAAATGAAAGTCTTAGAATAATTCAATTACAAAAGGGTGACCATTTCCTAAAGTAAATTCTTCATTAAATCAGCAAACTCTGTTAAAACGGCTGATGTGGGAGATTAAAAATGTCATGTAATTCCGTTAAAGGATGTTTCATGGGGACTGACACACTGGGTTGAAGTACATTTTCCAAACAAGTATGAACCTAGTCACTATCTGATCAAAATAAATCAGACCAGTATTGCAATTGTAGTCAGAAGGTATTTTGTCTACCTTGCCCATCCATTCACAGCGTTACATGTCTATTAACACATTCTAGTTGTTGACAAGGATGCTGACTTGAAATCGATGACAGGTTTTTAACACTACGATTACAAGCAAACTGGTTTAAAGTTAAAAATAGAAATTGTAGTGTTGTTTGCTGTGTTAATTTAATACTTTCCAACCATGGTCCTTGTTTTTAGAGGCCACAGTCTGATATGCTTTCTGTGTCTTTACAGAGGATGCTGACAGCAAATTGGAGTCAAAGCAATCTTCAGGAGGAATCCTCGGCAGGCTTGGAGGTACGGCATTTGTAAATGAAAGGCAAAATCATTTGCAGAATTACTTATTTATAATTCTTTTAATTTTGTCATTGTGCCAGCACTAATGCCATAATTTTCCATCAGCAAATAAATATATTGTTAGACCAGCAAGTCTACAATATCTTTAACATTGTTTGGAAATTAATAGTGAAAAATTGGTTAGACACATCTTTTTAAACTGGAAACGATTTCCTCTGTACATTCCACAGCAATGTTCTGTACAAGAAAGGATTTTGCACATTCCGAGGAATTTAAACATTTTTTTTTGTGGCAGGAAAAAACAGCAGAGGATTAAACCTGGGAAACTTCTTTGCAAGCCACAGGGGTTACAGTCGGAAAGGTTTTGACAGACTGAGTACTGAAGGAAGTGATCAAGAAAAAGATGACGAAGAAGGCACTGACTCTGATATAGATGAGTGTTCTGCACCACCACTTCCACCCCCATCAACCTCCTGAAATATACTGATGCCAGTTTGAAATACATAGAGTTTAATTTTGTTGCCCAAAAAGCAGATGTATTCATGATTTGTATTTGACAGTAGTTGTATTGATCAGTTTTTGCTACATGTACGTTTTTATTTATTTGTGAAGAATTTCATATCATGCTATTGCTATTATATTTAAACAATCAAGTCAGTTTTATTCTGGGGACCAGGAATTAATGCTGAAGCAACATCTACTGCTTTGAGGCATTATAAAGATTATTTAAATGTTACTGCCTTACTTTGCTGGAGCTGTCAACCTGTGTTGGTGATTCAGTTACTTTTCTCTGCTTGAGGTATAGCATTTGGATACTGTCCTGTCTGGCACTTTAGTTTGATATTTCCAGTGTGTAATATTGTGCCTTCTCTATCAAGCATTCTCAGTCTACTGTAATCCAGTCATACTACAAAAGGGAAGCAAAGCTGCTACTTTTTGTCTTGGTTTATATCTTTAACTGTCTTGTTTTACTGGAGAAAACTGTTTATACAGAGGATTAATCTGTATGTACAGAAAGATCAGTTTTGATGTATTCATAGTTAATGTCAGATACTTCAGTTCTGGGGGAGATTGTTATTTTGTCAGAGCACTATTTTCAGGCACTGAATGTAATTTGTGTAATAAAGTGTTCACAAGCATCATTCATTTTATACAAGAATCATTCATTTTCAACTTGCAGTTTCAAGTATAAGCTTGGTATAATGCAACTTTGGTTTGGACTAGACATTGGTGACCTGCAGTCTCTAAGACCTTCACTGGTCTGGTGCAGGAATATATCTGATGTCTTAAGGCCGTGTTTGAATCATCTTTAGCCAAATATACTGTGTGAATGATTTATCTCAGCTTCATCCTGAGATCACAATGTTACAGAAGGCAGTCTTTAGTCAATATGATTCACTCCATTTGATCTTAAGAAATGGCTGCAATCATTGGACACGGCAAAAACAACAGGATTAGACAAATCCTGGCCATAATCCTGAGATTTCTCCAGCAGGGTCTGTACATGTCCCATTAACAAATAGTAAGATAAATATGATAAATATAGACAATAAGTGCTGTAGGCCATTCGGCCCTTCGAGCCAGCACCGCCATTCAGTGTGATCATGGCTCATCATCCCCAATCAGTACCTCATATCCCCTGACTGCTATTTTTAAGAGCCCTATCTAGCTCTCTCTTGAAAGCATCCAGAGAACCTGCCTCCACCGCCCTTTGAGGCAGAGATATTCCACAGACTCACCACTCTCCGTGAAAAAAAGTGTTTCCTCGTCTCTAAATGGCTTACTCCTTATTCTTAAACTGCGGCCCCTGGTTCTGGACTCCCCCAACATCGGGAACTTGTATCCTACCTCTAGTGCGTCCAAGCCCTTAACAATCTTATATGTTTCAATGAGATCTCCTCTCATCCTTCTAAACTCCAGAGTGTACAAACCCAGCTGCTCTCATGAAACATTCTCTCAACATGTGACAGTCCTGCCATCCCGGAAATAACTTTGTAAACCTACGCTGCACTCCCTCAATAGCAAGAATGTCCTTCCTCAAATTAGGGGACCAAAACTGCACACAATACTCCAGGTGTAGTCTCACTAGGGCTCTGTACAACTGCAGAAGGACCTCTTTGCCCCTATATTTGCTTCCTCTTGTTATAAAGGCCAACATGCCATTCGCTTTCTTCACTGCCTGCTGTACCTGCATGCTTACTTTCATAAACTGATGTACAAGGACCCCCAGATCCCGTTGTACCTCCCCTTTTCCCAACTTGATGCCATTTAGATAGTATCCCAACTTGACGCCATTTAGATATGTGGCTCATTATCAGCCTTAGCCTACTCTCAGTGGTCAGAAAAGTGAAAGAAAGGACCATTGACAGTGTGACTGCCTGCTGATTGGTACCCATTTGCCTGTATCAAATTGGAGTGCACCACGATTGCTCAGACATCAAAATACCTCAGTTTCAAACAAATAAACATGAGCTGAATTTCATGTGCAGCATCCGCCCAGCGTACCCTTCAGCAAAACTGCAAAATGCAGATGGCACCACTCAACCTCGGTTGGAGTGAAAGCCACTTAATGTAATGTAAAAGTATTTGCTTTTGACATCCAGGAGCTCTGGTAGATAGAACTGATGTAATGGGAATCAGCTGGCTCAAATCATGCCTTGCACAACAGATGGTTCTAACTGTTGGAGGTTAATTGTTTTGCCTCCCCCCCAGGATGCTGGTACAGGACAGATTGCCAGCTTCAGACATTTGTCAATGACATTCCTTCCATTACGAGGTCAGAGTGGTATTGTCACGCGTGCCAAGATACAGTGAAGAGATTTGCTTGCGTGCTGTTCAGTCAAATCATACTCTACATAAGTACAATCAAAGTACACAATTAAAACAGGTAGTGCAAAAAGGAGAATGCCAAAGTCTTATAGTCTTACAAGATTATAGTGGTGCAGTTACCGAGAAAGTGCAGGAAAAAAGTGCAAGGTCTGCAATGAGGTAGGTCGGAAGACCAGGACTAGTTTATGGGACAATTCAGATCATTGCACACAATTCAATTCATAGCGTCTGTATACATACATATGGGTGTGGATGGATAAATGGCAAATGGCAAATATATGAACATTGAATTTTAGGTAATTAACCTACAAACAATTCCCTTTTCTTATTTGTTATTTTCCCCCCTCTCTTCCCTGCACCCATTTTCCTTTCAAGGTCAGTTTCAAGATACTTTATTGTCACATGTACCAGTTAAGGTACGGTGAAATTTGAGTTACAATACAGCCATACTAAGTGAAAAGCAACAAGACACACAACCACATAAACGTTAACATAAACATCCACCACAGTGGATTCCACATTCCTCACTGTGATGGAAGGCAATAAAGTTCAATCTTCTTCCTCTTTGTTCTCCCGCGGTCGGGGTGATCAAAGCCCTCGCAGCCGATGATCTAAGCCCCCGTCGGGGTGAAGGAAGCTCCCGCGTCGGGGCGGTTAAAACTCTCTGCGGCTTGGAGCTCCCGAGTCGGCCTTTTCTTACCTGAGACCGCGGGTGTCATGATGTTAAAAGTCCACAGGCCTTGCGGTTGGAGCTTCGATCCCTGGCAAAAGGATCACAAGTTCCGCGATGTTAAAGTCCCGCAGACTCCTGCGGCTTGGAGCGCCGGGTCAGTCTCCAGCAAAGGCCACCAACTCCACGATGTTCGGCCGCAGTGGGGACGGAGATACGATGCGGGAATAAAATGCATCTCTATCGAGGTACGAGATTGAAGAAAGTTTCCCCCACCCCCTCTCCCCCTACATAAAAAAAAACAAGGAACACTAAAATATACATTTAATACATACTAAAAACTGAAAACAACAAAAAAGGACAGACAGACTGTTGGCGAGGCAGCTACCTGTATTCCTTCCACCTATATTCCGTCCTCTGATGTCACAATTCAAACCTCTACCCTCCCTAACTCACACTTTTTGTCTTTTCATCTCTAACCTTTGCCCAACCATCTACATGTCAAAACCCCCTCACCTGTATCCACCTATCACTCCCCATGTTTTACTCCTGCCCAATTTCTCTTCCAACTTAATCCACCCCCCCCCCCCTCCACCATCCCAATCAGTCCACAGAATTATACCAAAATGTCACCTATGCATGTTCTCCAGGGATGCTGCCTGGCCCACTGGGTCACACCAACTTTACTTACCTGCCCTGCAAAAAGGATTGATAGACACAAAACTCTTAAGGTCTTTCTCTTTCACACTCCTTAATACTCTCCCGTTTATTTCATATTCCCTTGTTGCATCTCCCCAAAACATCAGATGAAATTCTCTGCGTTATTGTGAACTTCTCTGCCCAACTGACTGGACCATCTATATCCCCTTGCACCCTAATTTTTTCTTCACTTAAGTCAACCATATAACCAATTTTTGTATCGTATGCAAATTTGCTATGCTCCAAACATTTAGGTCAGTTCTAGATCAATTAATGTTATTAAAAAAACAAGGGGTTGAGGACTGATCTTTGCAGAATCTCACTGGTAATGGACACAAAAACACGTCAATTATACCTTTGCTTCCTATCACAAAAACAATTTTGGATCCAATGGGATATTTTTTGGACCAGCTGGCCATGAGGGATTTTGTCAAAGTGCTTGCTGATAAATTATTTCATCATTGCTAGTTACAGTATATATCATTGTTATCCAACATAAATTGGAAGTACCTTCAGCAGAAAGAGCACAGCAGTTCAAGGCATTCCCCCAAACTACTGCTTGGGTAACCAATACAGCCATTCCCACATATATTCTGCTGATGAACTACAAAAGAATAATCGTACAAAGCTTTTTAAACCTACTGTGGAAGAAATTAATTAAGTGGGAGATTGAAGGAAAATGAAGAGCGGAGACTTTGCAGCAGAATTAGCTGACAGTTATACTGTGCAGCAAACAACTTCAGTTTTTTGTATATGGATACCAATTATTTCATTAGTCATAACATACTTTTCATTTATGTTAATCTTATTCAACAGATGCTTAATACAAGTAAAACATAATACAAGGGCATCTTGACATTATTCTATCTCACCTTTTAAGCGGATCGCGCCACCATCCGCTCTCCGAACCATTCATAAGCCCCCCCATTTACTGCAACATTTCTATGCTACTAGCGGTAGGGGACACGGGTGGTCTACTGTAACTTCCTACAGAGGAAAACAAGCTTCCTTATCTCTGTCCTACTATTTCATGTTTACATTTACCTTCCACCCCTCAACACATTCCCAGACACGAGGTGATCGGTCTAAATCCTTTTGATACGTTGTTCAATTCCAAACAAATTTAAGTTAGAAAGGATTTTAATATTTTCTTCCCCACCTACATGAACCAAGCTTGCAATGTATTACTGTTTATGGAACTGTCTGGTAAATTTGATTACTTTTAAGTTGCAAATGATTTTTCACAAATATATTTTAGTCTGAAGAAGATCATAACTCTGATACAGAAGAGTCTTTGGGAGTTTATTATCATGTGCACAAGTACAGTGAGGTGGAGGTACAATGAAAAGGTGTATATTAACTAAAGACAATTGGAAGTCTACCACTCACCTACACACTAGGGTAATTTACAATGGTTGTCTGATCTACAAATTTATACCATTAAAATATGAAAGGAAACCTACATGTCACAGGGAGAACGTGCAAATGCACACAGAATCTGGGTCTCTGGTACTGAGGGAATGGCTCATTCTTAGTCACGTGCGACCAAAAATATGCAAAATTGTGGAATACATCTCTTCTAATTCTGAAAGCATTGCAGGTCTATTGTATTGTACTGTATATATATGATTCAAAGTTTATTTCAAAGTTTATCAAGTGAAATGTTTATGTTGTGCTGACAATGTTTGATTAGGGTCAGAGGTCAATTTTGACTGGTCACGTGTGTGACCTCACACAGAAGCATTTTTTTTCCATAACTCAGTTTTATCTCACAAACTGTGAACTTTAAAAAGCTAGAATGTTCATATCTTTAGTAGACATGCATTATAGTTCTGTAGGTAGGAAAATAGCAATGAATAAGATTAACCTCTTACAAGAGTTTTTTAATGTATTACTTTATGTGATGCCATCTGGCCACGTGTGTGACATTTTGGTTCACTTTCCAAAGAGTGGCCCATACAAACTGAATTTGTAACAAGCGAGAATGTTTATATCTTTAGCAGACGTGCATTATAGTTCTGTAGGTAGGAAAATAGCAATGAATAAGATTAACCTCTTACAAGAATTTATTAATATATTACTTTATGTGATGCCATCTGGGCACGTGTGTGGCGGTGTGCCGGTGGGCGGCGCGACTCTCGTCAGCAGCGGCCTCTGCAGTCTGTCCGCGTTTTATTATTTTCTGTCTATGTTTTTATGTAGTTTTTGTTATTTTTTTGTTGGGGTGTGTGTGTGGGGGGTGGGGTGGGAGGGGGGGGGGAAACTTTTTAAATCTCTCCCTGCACGGGGGCCCCGACCTTTTCTCGTTGGGTTTCCGTTATCGTTGGGGCTGCAACGAGGAGCGGCCTCCAACAGGAAGAGACCGGGGACTCTGGTGCCGACGACTCACCGTCGCCGTCGCGGGGCTGGCCGAGTCCGGAGCGGGTGGAGCGGTGGAGGAGCGCTGCTGCTGCTGCTGCTGCTGCTGCGGCCCGACCGGAGAGTCGGAGGCTTCAACGGCAGGTCTGTGGCACCGGGAGCCCGCGGGTCCCTGGAGGGAGACCGTTTTTCAGGGCTCTCGCAACGGCGACTTCCCCCGCCCGAGTTGCGGGGTTGAAGAGCTCCTGGAGCGGGGCCTACATCACTGCCCCGCGCGGCTTGGAATGGCCGCGGGACTCTGCGAGCGCACGCCGGGGGCTCTAACATCAAGAACCCGGTGTGCGACCTCGCACCACCCGGCGTGGCTTTAATGGCCGCGGGACAATCGCCATCGCCAGCCGGGGGCTTTGACTTTGACTCTGACATCGGGGGGGGAGAGTGCAGTGGAGAGATAAGTTTATTTGGCCTTCCATCACAGCAATGTGATGGATGTTTATGTAAATTATGTTGTGTCTTGGGTCTATTTGTTTGTAATGTACGGCTGCAGAAACGGCATTTCGTTTGGACCTCAAGGGGTCCAAATGACAATTAAATGTATCTTGATCTTGATCTTGTGACACTTTGGTTCACAAGAATGGCCCGAATGGTTCTACCAGCTGTGCCACTCTGCTGCCCTCTCCTGTTAACAATGAGCAGTTCAAGATGGTTTCATCCCTGAAAACAATGAGCAGTTCAAGATGGATTCATCCCTGAAAAGGGTTCAGAAAATTTCTAGCGTGGGAAAAAAATGGCAGGGAAATTGATATGTGGGGGCTGTAAACTGCCAATGCAAGAAACAAAGATTTGCGCTGGCAAAGAATGTAACCTGATGCTAAATGTAGCTACAATAATACTGGAGATAGCAAGTAAACTGGGGAATAAGAGTTGCAGTCTCGATTGAACAGAATGCTACAAATTTTAGAGACTGATCTGAATATTCTTGTAGTGGAGATATTGGTGAAAAGCATGCAACAATCGATCAGCAATGTTGTCTTGAAAAAGAACTATTCAAGTTGATGGCAGTCAATAATGCCAATAGAAATCGGTACTTTTGAGTGGTGCCTAGAATTAAACGGCATAATCTGAGGAAGGGTCTTAGCCATAAACATTATTCGTTCCTTTTCTCCAGAGATGCTGCCTGACCAACTGAGTTATTCCAGCTTTTTGTGCATAATCTTAAATTTCATCTGTTCACAGTGGATACCAAGATTCATATTTCCTCAGTCTATGGTACTCAAAATACGCAACTCCTCTGCCTATCTGCACAATTGGAAAAATATGCAAAGGGTAGGTGAACTGAAAATGTACGCTGATTTATAGATTTTGGTTAGGTGTATTAAGCGCTACAAACCATGATAGTGCAATACTAAAATAAAGGCACGATAACTTTCTAGGATTTGTACAGCAACCGAGGGATTTTGGAGGGATTGACAAATCACTGAAGCTGCAAGAACAACTGGATAAGATGGTTAGGAAGGCATTGGGATACTTAGCGTATTTACTGTATTGGCTCAGGCAGAGATATTATACTTTAACTAAATACATTTAATCAGACCACAACTAGAGTATTATGTTGCCACAGTACAGGAAAAATGACATTCCAGTAGGATTATCAAGGAGGTTTATAAAGATGTTGCCTGGGGTAGAGAATTGTAAGTAAAGAGAGTCTGGCTGGGGAAAGACTCATCCTTTTATTAAGAGTGACAGGATAAACAGAAACTATTTCCCTTGACATAAATGACAATAACTAGAGGGCATATTGCTATGTTAATAGAAGAATAAGAGTTAAGAAAAAAATGAATATCTGGTACTGACTAACTGAATGATTAGGTTGGTAAAGTTAGAAACCCTCACCATGTTTAACATGTGCATGGATGAGTACTTGATCATGCAGGGCTATGTCAAGTGCTGGGAAGTGGGATTTTTATGCATTGTTGGTGGGTATGGCAAGGTGCTGTAAGTTCCTAAGTTTCTAATTGAAAGAAGGTAAACAATTTTAAACAGACGTGTGTTTTGAATACTTTAATATTTTGCTTCATTTAAAATTTGTATTTGTAAAATATGTAATAATCGCAATGCTTCTATATTGCACCATCACTTGGACATACCTAGAGAAACATATACAATGGTTGATACTTTTGGAACAACCTCAATATTGGTTCCATTTTTAATTGTTGGCCTTTTCAAAACTTTCTGTGAAATTATCTCTCAACCTATAATCTCCTCCTACTCTACAACTGATTGATATCTGTGTGTCCTCCAACTCTTCCAGAGTCTCTCTGAGTATAGAAGTTGGGATGTAATGTTAAAATTGTACAAGGCATTGGTGCGGCCAATTTTTGGAGTATGGTGTACAATTTTGGTCGCCTAATTATAGGAATGATGTCAACAAAATAGAGAGAGTACAGAGGAGATTTACTAGAATGTTGCCTGGGTTTCAGCAACTAAGTTACAGAGAAAGGTCAAACAAGTTAGGGCTTTATTCTTCGGAGCGCAGAAGGTTAAGGGGGGACTTGATAGAGGTCTTTAAAATGATGAGAGGGATAGACAGAGTTGAAGTGGATAAGCTTTTCCCACTGAGAGTAGGGAAGATTCAAACAAGGGGACATGACTTGAGAATTAAGGGACAGAAGTTTAGGGGTAACACGAGGGGGAACTTCTTTACTCTGAGAGTGGTAGCTGTGTGGAATGAGCTTCCAGTGAAGGTGGTGGAGGCAGGTTCGTTTTTATCATTGAAAAATAAATTGGATAGTTATATGGACGGGAAAGGAATGGAGGGTTATGGTCTGAGCGCAGGTGTATGGGACTAGGGGAGAATACGTGTTCGGCACGGACTAGAAGGGCCGAGATGGCCTGTTTCTGTGCTGTAATTGTTATATGGTTATATGTTCCACCATTGCCAGTTTACCTTCACCATCCCTCCTCACTTCCTCTGTGGAAATGTTCCAAGCTATCTATTACAATCTATTCTCTGACAAAAGGTAGCTGAGGGATAATTTACTCTAACATATGGGTAGGTGTACCAACGCCTCTGTCTCCTAACGAGACTGAGAAAATTCAGTATATCTCCAGTGATTCCCATTTCT
Source organism: Leucoraja erinaceus (assembly GCF_028641065.1). Classification (NCBI taxonomy): domain Eukaryota; kingdom Metazoa; phylum Chordata; class Chondrichthyes; order Rajiformes; family Rajidae; genus Leucoraja; species Leucoraja erinaceus. Next base: position 97,179,817 of record NC_073379.1, on the reverse strand, counting down.
ACAGAAGCACCGTAAAAAGTGTACTGTCAGGTAAAATCACAGCTTGGTTTGGGAACTCTTCTGCCCCTGACCACAAAAAAGTGCAGAGAATTGTAGATGTAGCCCAGTCCATCACATAGACCTGACCCTATGTCAATAGGCTTCTGAACACTCCTTCCACTAGAGTGCTATCTGATTGAGGACATTGAACTTTGTATATGCAACTGATGTGCTACAATGCTGAGATTCTGCACACTGTATCTTTGCTTTTGCTCTATTTATTGTACTTGAGATTGATTTGATTGTATTTATGTATCGTATATCTAATCTGTTTGGATAGTATACAAAACAAAGCTTTTCACAGTACCTCGGTGCACATGACGATAATAAACCTAACCTTAAAGAAACTGTGGTGGGTCATATGGCCCATTAAGCTGGGAATAGTCATTTAAAATCCTGCCTGATGCTCTGCCACAAATTTGTTTTGATGTGAGATCCTTATATCCTCTGATGCAAATATTTATTGATCTCAATCTTAAAAGGTTCAATAACTGAGCATCCAAAGATCCACGAAGGAGAGAACTCCAAGGATTTACAATGCCCTGGTGAAGAACTTTCTTCTCATTCTGGTCCGAATCCTCACATTGCCCATCTATCCTATGCTCTTTAGTCAGAAGAAACAGCCTCATTGTTCTACTTTTTTTCAATCCCTCTCATTATCTTGTAAATCTCTTGCTTCCAAACTCTAGTGTAGAATAATTATACAAAATCACCAGTTTAGGACCATCTCCTCAATTGAACATATAACCATATAACAATTACAGCACGGAAACAGGCCATCTTGGCCCTTCTAGTTCGTGCCGAACACTTATTCTCCCCTCGTCCCATCAACCTGCACTCAGACCATAACCCTCCATTCCTTTCCCGTCCATATACCTATCCAATTTATTTTTAAATGATAAAATCGAACCTGCCTCCACCACTTCCACTGGAAGCTCATTCCACACAGCTACCACTTTCTGAGTAAAGAAGTTCCCCCTCATGTTACCCCTAAACTTCTGTCCCTTAATTCTTGTTTGGTTGTTTGGTTTTGTTTGATTGTTTGTTTGTTTGTCTTTTTGCACAAAGTCCGTGAGCATTGTCACTTTTCATTTCACTGCACATCTCGTATGTGAATGTGATGAATAAACTTGACTTGACTCAAATCATGTCCTCTTGTTTGAATCTTCCCTACTCTCAATGGGAAAAGCTTATTCGCATCAACTCTGTCTATCCCTCTCATCATTTTAAAGACCTCTACCAAGTCCCCCCTTAACCTTCTGCGCTTCAAAGAATAAAGACCTAACTTGTTCAACCTTTCTCTGTAACTTAGGTGCTGAAACCCAAGCAACATTCTAGTAAATCTCCTCTGTACTCTCTCTATTTTGTTGACATCTTTCCTATAATTAGGCAACCAAAATTGTACACCATACTCCAGAATTGGCCTCACCCATGCCCTGTACAATTTTAACATTACATCCTAACTTCTATACTCAATGCTCTGATTTATAAAGGCCAGCACACCAAAAGCTTTCTTTACTCAGTATTGATGTGGATAGAGAACTGGCTGGCAAACAGGAAGCAAAGAGTAGGAGTAAACGGGTCCTTTTCACAATGGCAGGCAGTGACTAGTGGGGTACTGCAAGGCTCAGTGCTGGGACCCCAGCTATTTACAATATATATTAATGATCTGGATGAGGAAATTGAAGGCAATATCTCCAAGTTTGCGGATGACACTAAGCTGGGGGGCAGTGTTAGCTGTGAGGAGGATGCTAGGAGACTGCAAGGTGACTTGGATAGGCTGGATGAGTGGGCAAATGTTTGGCAGATGCAGTATAATGTGGACAAATGTGAGGTTATCCATTTTGGTGGCAAAAACGGGAAAGCAGACTATTATCTAAATGGTGGCCGATTGGGAAAGGGGGAGATGCAGCGAGACCTGGGTGTCATGGTACACCAGTCATTGAAGGTAGGCATGCAGGTGCAGCAGGCAATAAAGAAAGTGAATGGTATGTTGGCTTTCATAGCAAAAGGATTTGAGTATAGGAGCAGGGAGGTTCTACTGCAGTTGTACAGGGTCTTGGTGAGACCACACCTGGAGTATTGCGTACAGTTTTGGCCTCCAAATCTGAGGAAGGACATTATTGCCATAGAGGGAGTGCAGAGAAGGTTCACCAGACTGATTCCTGGGATGTCAGGACTGTCTTATGAAGAAAGACTGGATAGACTTGGTTTACACTCTCTAGAATTTAGGAGATTGAGAGGGGATCTTATAGAAACTTACAAAATTCTTAAGATTGTTCCCGATGTTGGGGACGTCCAGGACGAGGGGTCACAGCTTAAGGATAAGGGGGAAATCCTTTAAAATCGAGATGAGAAGAACTTTTTTCACACAGAGAATGGTGAATCTCTGGAACTCTCTGCCACAGAGGGTAGTTGAGGCCAGTTCATTGGCTATATTTAAGAGGGAGTTAGATGTGGCCCTTGTGCCTAAGGGGATCAGAGGGTATGGAGAGAAGGCAGGTACGGGATACTGAGTTGGATGATCAGCCATGATCATATTGAATGGCGGTGCAGGCGCGAAGGGCCGAATGGCCTACTCCTGCAGCTAATTTCTATGTTTCTATGTTTACCACCCTATCTACATTCCACTTTCAGGGAACTGTGCATAGTTATTCCCAGATCCCTCTGTTCACTGCATTCTTCAATTCCCTACCATTTACCATGTACGTCCTATTTTGATTTGTCCTGCCAAGATGTAGCACCTCACACTTATCAGCATTAAACTCCATCTGCCATCTTTCAGCCCACTCTTCCAAATGGCCTAAATCTCTCTGTAGACTTTGAAAATCGACCTCATTATCCACACACCACCTATCTTAGTATCATCTGCATACTTACTAATCCAATTTAGCACACCATCATCCAGATCATTGATGTATATGACAAACAACAGTGGACCCAACACAGATCCCTGAGGCACCCCACTAGTCACCGGCCTCCGGCCTGACAAACAGCCATCCACCATTACATTCTGGTATCTCCCATTCAGCCACTGTTGAATCCATATTGCTACACCACCATTAATACCCAACAATTGAACCTTCTTAACCAACCTTCCATGTGGAACCTTGTCAAAGGCCTTACTGAAGTCCATATAGACAACATCCACCGCTTTACCCTCATCAATTTCCCTAGTAACCTCTTCAAAAAATTCAAGATTAGTCAAACATGACCTTCCAGGCACAAATCCATGTTGACTGTTCCTAATCAGACCCTGTTTATCCAGATGATTATATATATTATCTCTAAGTATCCTTTCCATTAATTTGCCCACCACTGATGTCAAACTAACAGGTCTATAATTGCTAGGTTTACTCTTAGAACCCTTTTTAAACAATGGAACAACATGCGCAGTACGCTAATCCACCGGCACTATTCCCGTTTCTAATGATATTTGAAATATTTCTGTCATAGCCCCTGCTATTTCTACACTAACTTCCCTCAAAGTCCTAGAGAATATCCTGTCAGGACCTGTTTTTCAAAAGTGTCAGTACTTCCTCTTCTTTGATCCTCATAGTTTCCATAGCTACTCTACTTGTTTCCCTTACCTCACATAATTCAATATCCTTCTCCTTGGTGAATACCGAAGAAAAGAAACTGTTCAATATCTCCCCCATCTCTTTTGGCTCTGCAGATAGCTGTCCACTCTGACTCTCTAATGGACCAATTGTATCCCTCGTTATCCTTTTGCTATTAATATAGCTGTAGAAGCCCTTTGGATTTGAACAATTGACTGAATTTACGCTGCATTTATTGCAAAACAATTAACTTTGCAATTTGATTGTTCAGTACCATGTAACTGATGTGCATTATATTAATTTTATATAATGAATACAAATTAGAGACCAAAGCTGTGTAATTTGCAATATTTCTTCCAGATTCTGCCATGTTTCTGTAAGCGGATTGCATGTAGGATTCCTGAGAGGTACAATTGAGGTCCAAAGGGGTCTGGATGCCATTTCTGGAATTTTCATTAGCTTTGGAGCATCTGTTTGCGTGTTCTTCCTGCAGTATGTTTCACAACATTTGTCAGTCCTGCTTCTGCCCAAACTTTGGTTATATTGCCAGGTTAAGCAATCCAGAGGCCTCTACTTAATTATTCAATCCCCCTGCCAATAAAGAATATCCTGTTAGCTGAGCATTTACAGTCGGACTGCGAAGGCTTTCTGGATTTCCTGGTTGCTAACTATTTTAACTCCCCTTCCCACTCTCACACTGACCTCCCTGTCCTGGACCTCCTCCATTGCCAGAGAGAGGCCACATGTAAACTGGAGGATGTGTATAACTTACAACCCAGTGGTATGAACATTGAATTCTCCAATTTTGGGTCACCTCCAACTAACCCCCTACCCCCAAACATCACCCCCTACTTTCCCCCCTGTGCCGCAGGATTCTCATCTATTTCTCTCCTACCACTGCCTCTTACCTATCTCTGGTTTCATACTTCAGTACTCTTCAAACCTGTCTCATACCTTTTGTTTTTATCTCTGGCCTTTTTTCCAACCATCTATCAAAACCCCCCTTGCCAATGCAAATCCATTACCTGCCATGCTTTGTCCTGTATTTCCTTTTCCAGCCTTTCTCTCCCTCTCCCCCCCCCCCCCCCCCCCCCCCCCCCCCCCCCATCTGCAGAGTGCTCCAGAGATGTTGCCTGACCTGCTGAATTACTCCAACACTTTTTGTTATTGTGTAAGCTTCCCTAAGAATTATTGTACCTGCGTTCAGGCCTTTTGTAAATCAGACATCTCGGACATCTAAAAACCTATGCAGGTCAGAGTTGTATAATATCTCATTACTTAATAAGCTTCTTCATTTTAATGTTTTAATGTGGAAATACCAGAGAAATTGGGGTTGCTCACCTTCGAACAAAGAAACCAGTAAGAGGTTCTGAGACAGTTGTTTAAAATTATTGCAGAGTGAAAAATAATTTGTTCTTTTTGGAAGGACGAAGAACCAGACTGCCAAAAATAAGAGGATTTAAGCAAAAAATGTTTATTTTTTGGCATAAACATTTTGGGTCGAGAATACATTTCCAGAGGTAATTGTAGATGCAGATTCAATCTTGGCCTTCTAGAGGGACCTGGCAAAGTACTTAAGCAGGGCTAGAGGGAAAAGGCAGGAACTAGGATTAGCTGGAATTATTTTTCATAGAAATGTTATATATTCAACAGCTGAATGGACATTTTCTGTTCTATGTTTCCGTGAATGCATGTATTCACCTCTTCCCCTACTTCAGAGCAATGATAAATACATTGCTTTAAGAATTACTGTTGAAATTTCATTTATAAACTTTTGATGTACTTTCAATTTGTCGGGATGAAGTGGGCAGCCATTGGTAGGTCATTCCGCTATAACCAAAATCCATTATAAACACATCCATTAAAATGGGTTTACTGCATAGTCCTTTCCTTGATACACGTGACAATCATTAACTGAACAAAACTGAAGCTAAGCTGCTCTGTTCAAAGTAGAATAAACCCAATTTCTCCTGTCTAAATTGTGATAGTAATTCCATCATGAGAGTAATTCCAATAAACCTCTTCTTCACCTACTCCAAGGCTTTCATAAAAAAGCTGGAGAAACTCAGCGGGTGCAGCAGCATCTATGGAGCGAAGGAAATAGGCAACGTTTCGGGCCGAAACCCAGTCTGAAGAAGGGTTTCGGCCCGAAACGTTGCCTATTTCCTTTGCTCCATAGATGCTGCTGCACCCGCTGAGTTTCTCCAGCTTTTTTGTGTAACCTTCGATTCTCCAGCATCTGCAGTTCCCCCTTAAACACCAAGGCTTTCATGTTGCTTTAACACATCTCGGGATATTTTGCTAGAGCAATATCAAACAAAACCTAATACAAGATCACAATGGTAGTAGCTGGTAGTGAACAAAGCTAAAAGATTTTGTGTAAAGAATTCCACAGCTTATGTTCTCAGCAGCTTAAAGTATTGTATAGGTGCCATTAAAAGACACATTTGTAATCTAGAGAAGCAACATTTAAAACAACTTCAGAGTTTTTTCTGAGTTTTGCATAATCTTAAGGAATGTACAGAGAGGGTGGGAGGAAGGCATGTAGGGATGAGAATTTTAAACCTTAAGCGCTGCTTAACCAAGAGTTAATGTTGCCAGCCAGCACAAAGCATGGGTAAACATAACTTGGTCCAACTTAGGATACGGGAAAAGGTCTTTGGAATAACAGGTGGAAAACCAGTTATAAGGCTTTCTCCAGCTGATAAATAGTGTGGTGTGTAAACGGGTGAAGCTCTGGAGGTGGAAGTAGCTGATCTAGATAATGGAAAAGATTCCACAGGTATGCAAATAGAAACTTGTTTCAGAGATCATACATGATGTCATGATTATGAACAGTCCTGTTTGGTCTTGAATGATGGCCAGATAGATGCATGGACTTTATAGAAGGGATAGAACACAATCACCTCAGCCTTAATTAGTCTGATTAGGAACAGTCAACATGGATTTGTGCCTGGAAGGTCTTGTTTAACTAATCTTCTTGAATTTTTTGAAGATGTTACTCAGGAAATTGATGAGGGTAAAGCAGTGGATGTTGTGTATATGGACTTCAGTAAGGCCTTTGACAAGGTTCCTCATGGAAGGTTGGTTAAGAAGGTTTAATGGTTGGGTATTAATGGTGGAGTAGCAAGATGGATTCAACAGTGGCTGAATGGGAGATGCCAGAGAATAATGGTGGATGGTTGTTTGTCAGGTTGGAGGCCAGTGACGAGTGGGGTGCCACAGGGATCTGTGTTGGGTCCACTGTTGTTTGTCATGTACATCAATGATCTGGATGATGGTGTGGTAAATTGGATTAGTAAGTATGCAGATGACACTAAGATAGGTGGGGTTGCGGGTAATGAAGTAGAGTTTCAAAGTCTACAGAGAGATTTATGCCAGTTGGATGAGTGGGCTGAAAGATGGCAGATGGAGTTTAATGCTGATAAGTGTGAGGTGCTACATCTTGGCAGGACAAATCAAAATAGGACGTACATGGTAAATGGTAGGGAATTGAAGAATGTAGGTGAACAGAGGGATCTGGGAATAACTGTGCACAGTTCCCTGAAAGTGGAATCTCATGTAGATAGGGTGGTAAAGAAAGCTTTTGGTGTGCTGGCCTTTATAAATCAGAGCATTGAGTATAGAAGTTGGGATGTAATGTTAAAATTGTACAAGGCATTGGTGAGGCCAATTCTGGAGTATGGTGTACAATTTTGGTCGCCTAATTATAGGAAGGATGTCAACAAAATAGAGAGAGTACAGAGGAGATTTACTAGAATGTTGCCTGGGTTTCAGCAACTAAGTTACAGAGAAAGGTTGAACAAGTTAGGGCTTTATTCTTTGGAGCGCAGAAGGTTAAGGGGGGACTTGATAGAGGTTTTTAAAATGATGAGAGGGATAGACAGAGTTGACGTGGAAAAGCTTTTCCCACTGAGAGTAGGGAAGATTCAAACAAGGGGACATGACATGAGAATTAAGGGACTGAAGTTTAGGGGTAACATGAGGGGGAACTTCTTTACTCAGAGAGTGGTAGCTGTGTGGAATGAGCTTCCAGTGAAGGTGGTGGAGGCAGGTTTGTTTTTATCATTTAAAAATAAATTGGATAGTTATATGGATGGGAAGGGAATGGAGGGTTATGGTCTGAGCGCAGGTATATGGGACTAGGGGAGATTATGTTTTCGGCACGGACTAGAAGGGTCGAGATGGCCTGTTTCCGTGCTGTAATTGTTATATGGTTATATGGTTAGTTTGAGAATTTTAAACACATTGGAAATAATTTAGAGTTATGAGATCTACTGGTGAGGTGCAGCTGTCTGTTATCAACATACAACTAGATATGCTGAGGAAATAGGGCAAGGGTTCCAGATACAACAATATTGAATATAAAATCCATTGCAGCAAAATAACTGGTTTCAGCTTGTAAGATAAGAATATCAGTCAGTTGCAGGTCTAACTAGACAGTGATGTGGAGGAAAGCTAATCTTCAATAACAACATGTAAAGCAGACTGCTCAATGTGTTATCTGCCTCAGGCACACCTTAGGCAGCTGCTCACCTCACTGACATAGGAACTGCAATTATTTGAGATACCTTTGGACTAGAAATGCTGCAATTGAAACAGCTTAAGGCGAGAGTGGTTTAAAAGCAGTACTTTTCAGAAAAGCAGCACGACAAATTGAGAAGTTAGTAAAACAAATAGAATTCTGGGCTTCCAGAGTAGAGGATAGACACCAAAAGCTGGAATAACTCAGAGGGTCAGACAGCATCTCTGAAGAAAAGGAATAGGTGATGTTTCGGGTCTAGACCCTTCTTCTGACTCTGAATAATGTTATCTATTCCTTTTTTCCAGAGATACTGTCTGACCTGCTGAGTTACTCAAGCTTTTGGTGTCTATCTTTGGTTTAAATCAGCATCTGCAGTTCCTTCCGACATATTTCAAGAGTAGAGGCTAAGGTCACTAAAGTTGGTATAGTGGCAGATTCTTGTATCGTTCAAGGAATTTCTCCCTTTAGCCACTAGAAGATAGTAAGGAGGTAGCGTCGTTTTACGCATGGGAGCTCTCCACGAGACATTCAAAACCGTCGACAGATAAATCTTCCAAAACAGTCTTTTGATTAATAGTTTCTTTATTGTCGAAGTAAAACAGTAAGATATTATCCAAACTTTTTCTTGATAAGTACATTTTAACCCTAGTCAAACTCCAGCATGTGGCCCCTCGCAGCCTATCAATTGGTTTGGTGCGGCCTTTATCGGAGACCGGCCCAGAGCTTCAGTAACTGGCGCGGCGAACTTACCATCGCAGAGCGGGGCGATCCCTTGCTTCGAAGTGCTCCGACCGCAGGTCTGCGGATTATAACATCGGGAAGCCGCGCGCGGTCTGCGGAGCTTCGTAGCTTCTAGACGTGGACTTTCCATCGTGGAGCGGGACGATCCCTTGCCGGGGATCGCCAGAAGTAGTGCTCCAACCGCCGGCCTGCGGCCTATAACATCGTGAAGCCGCGTTCGGTAAGAAAATGGCCGATTCGGGAACTCCATGCCGCGGAGTGTGTGTTCCGATCCGTCCCCACGTCAGTTTCAATCATCCCGACGAGAGGGCTTGTACATCGGGCCGTCCGTATCGGCGGCTACGGAGGGTTCATGGCCCCGACCACGGTGAACAAAGGAGGAAGATTGAGTGAACGTCATTGCCTTCCATCACAGTTGATTCCACTGTGATGGATGTTTATGTTAAATTCTAGTGGGTATGGTGCTCTTTTTGATTGTATGGCTGCATGGTAATTCATTTCACTGCACCTTAATTGGTGCATGTGACAAATAAACTTGAGCCTTGTATCAGTTGAGCAACTCTTTGGTGCTAATTTCAGTGGGTGCTGACTACCTCTCTTTCCTTCATAAGCTATCCTCCGTTCTTGGTTCTCAGGGCGGTGGGGGGGTGGGGGGGGCTTATTTGCTATAAATGGTCTTGACAGGACTAAAGAAGAAATGCACTGTTCTTTAACATTTGGTAGGTCTCCTGCATTCTTTCTATCCTCAATTTTTCCTTTAGGCCACAGTGTTTTTGTCGAATACCAGCCTTCAGGTGTCGGTCGTGGTATTTCTCCAACCATGAAATGCCTTGCATTTGTGATTTATAAACTCTTGGTTCTGCTGCTCAGTTTCATCAAACTAATTCTGCTGTTACAGTATCTAGCAGGGAAGAGTCCCATTCACTGGTGGATTATGAAGTTGATCAGCTGAATTGTTTCATGAAAATTAAAAAACTGCACTCTGGAAATCTGAAATAAAAACAAAAAATGCTGGAAATACTCAACTGGTCAGGCAGCCACCATGCAACGAGAAACAGTTATAGTTTCAGGTTCGGGATGGCAAGCAGAAATGGACCATTCTGATACAGAAAAGAAGAAACAGTAAATTGTTTAAAGTTGTACAATTTGATATTGCCTGGGTTTGAGCAACTAAGTTACAGAGAAAGGTTGAACAAGTTAGGGGTTTATTCTTTGGAGCGCAGAAGGTTAAGGGGGGACTTGATAGAGGTTTTTAAAATGATGAGAGGGATAGACAGAGTTGACGTGGATAAGCTTTTCCCACTGAGAGTAGGGAAGGTTCAAACAAGGGGACATGACTTGAGAATTAAGGGACACAAGTTTAGGGGTAACATGAGGGGGAACTTCTTTACTCAGAGAGTGGTGGCTGTGTGGAATGAGGTTCCAGTGAAGGTGGTGGAGGCAGGTTCATTTTTATCATTTAAAAATAAATTGGATAGTTATATGGACGGGAAAGGTATGGAGGGTTATGGTCTGAACGCAGGTGTATGGGACTAGGGGAGAATGCGTGTTCGGCACGGACTAGAAGGGTCGAGATGGCCTGTTTCCGTGCTGTAATTGTTATATGGTTATATGATATTGAGGTCTGCAGGTTGCAACATGCCCAGGCAGAGGATGATTGGGTCTTATGGTAACGATATAAGTGGGCACAGACAGTAAGGGCAGTAAGAGTGGAAGTGGGATAGTGAATTAAAATGGCAGGCAACACGAACCTCAGGGTCATTTCTTGGACTTTATGTAGATTCTCCGCAAAGTGGTCACTTACGATACGATATGATAGAATATTTCTCCCAGGAGGGAAATTGATCTGCCAAGTCATAAAACTCAAAATACATGAAACATGAAATTAAAGTGACGAGTGGAAAGGATTGTGGGTGTGCAGGTTTCGGAGGGGAGAGGGGAGTCAGCCTCAGTCTACCCTACAGCAAATGGGGGAAGAGTTGTACATTTTAATAGCCACAGGGAAGAAGGATCCCCTGTGGCATTCTGTAGTGCATCTTGGTGGAGCCAGTCTGTTGCTGAAGGTACTCCTCAGGTTGACCAGTGTGTCATGGAGCGGGTGAACTGTATTGTCCAAGATGCTCTGCAGTTTAAGGAGTAATTTAAGTCAAGAGAGGTTTATTGTCATGTGTCCCAGATAGGACAATGAAATTCTTGCTTGCTGCAGCACAACAGAATATTGTAGGCATAAATACAGAACAGTGTGTCTATATACCATAGACCATATATATACACATAAATAAACAGAAACATTGCAATAGGCTGTTATAGTTCAGAGTTTGTTTGAAGTTGTGTTTAATAGCCTGATGGCTCTGGGGAAGCAGCTGTTCCTGAACCTGGATGTTGCAGATTTCAAGCTCCTGTCCTTCCACCTGATGGCATCGGAGAGATGAGTGTGTGGCCAGGATGGTGTGGGTCCTTGAGGATGTTGGCAGCCTTTTTGAGGCAGCGACTGCGATAGATCCCCTCGATGGTAGGGAGGTCAGAGCCGGTGATGGCCTGGGCAGTGTTTACAACATTTTGCAGCCTTTTCCGTTCCTGGATGCTAATGTTGCCGAACAAAGCCACGATGCAACCGGTCAGCATGCTCTCTACTGTGCACCCGTAGAAGTTCGAGAGAGTCCTCCTTGACGTACCGACTCTCCATAATCTTCTCAGGAAGTAGAGGCACTGATGTGCTTTCTTTATAATTGCATCAGTGTGCTGGGACCAGGAGAGATATTCGGAAATGTGCACGCCCAGGAATTTGAAGTTCTTGACTCTATCCACCATTGATATAAACGGGATTGTGGGTCCCTATCCTACCCCTTCCAAAGTCTACAATCAGTTCCTTGGTTTTGCTGGTGTTGAGGGCCAAGTTATTGGGCTGGCACCATTTGGTCAATCTGTCGATCTCACTTCTATACTCTGACTCGTCCCCATCAGTGATACGTCCTACAACAGTGGTGTCATCGGTGAACTTGATGATGAAGTTCGCACTATGTCCAGCTACGCAGACATGAATATAAAGCTGGGGGCTGAGCACACATCCTTGAGGTGCTCCCGTCCTGATTGTTATCGAGGATGACACATTTCCACCAATACGGACAGAGGCCTGGTGTTGGTGGCTCAGCCCGGTGTCGATCGCCCGATGTTGGTGGCCCAGCCCCACCGTAGAGGTCGTCCGCCGGCCCTCCTGCACCCACCTTTGCCTATGCCTGTTGTGCCTGTGTCCACGCGGTCTGGCCGCTTTATTCGGACTCCCACTTGTTTTCTTTCCTCTGGTTCTGGGGGGCTGGGGGGGGTCATGTAGCGGCGTCTAGTGGTTAAGCTCTGCATGCAGAACCCTTGCCAGAAGTCAGGACTGTCACGTGACAGTTTTTCGTGGGGGTTTATAGAGTTAGTAAGTTTGTTCAGCAGCCAGTGCTCTTCGCAACAACAAGGGCTTAAAAAAACGTTTTCTCTCGACTAAGTGCTCATGTAATTCAAGTAACGTTTTGTCAATAAAACTTGCTCAACCCACTTGGTCTCGCTACATCATTTAAATAAACTTTCCGCAGTTAAAAGCTTCACTCCCCCAGAAAAAGACACAAAATGCTGAAGTAACTCAGCGGGACCAGCAGCGTCTCCGGAGAAAAGGATAGGCAACGTTTCAGGTTGAGACCCTTCAAATATAAATATTCACAGCAAATCAGTGTTCAAGTTTGCTAATTGATGAGCATGTTAATAGAATGCAGGGATTTCATGTAGCCCCCCCCCTTGGCCATGACTGACCATGGGTGATGCATCCTAGTTGTTGGCTGCTTGCTCCAAACCTCGGCGGAGCACCAAGGCAAATTCCTTGTATGTGAATACTTGGCCAATAAACTTACTTACTTAGAGCCGCAAGTGATGTGCGGTCGAATGCAAGTCTGGGTAGGGATCAATATACGTGGATGAAACAATTATACAGACATATACAATCCAGTCTAAAGAGAGGTTTCCACCTAAATCGTCGCTCCAGAGATACTGTCTGTGCCAGTCCCGCTAAATTACTCCAGCTTTATCTTTGGTTTAAACCAACATCTGTAGTTCCTTAGGTACACAAAAATGCTGGAGAAACTCAGCGGGTGCAGCAGCATCTATGGAGCGCTGGAAATAGGCGACATTTCGGGCCGAAACCCTTCTTCAAAATCTGTAGTTCCTTCCCGCGTTTAGTTTCACTGCCCCGGAACCTTGTTGGTGAACTCGACAAGCGGAACGTCAGTGAGAGGGATCCGTGCGGACGCTTGTGGCGGCGGGACGGGGCGGCGGGTGGAGGCGGTGAGTGTGAATGGGTGGCGCCCATGCGGGGCAACGGAGACGGAGAGAGCGGGCAGCGGCAGCGGCAGGTAACGGACACACCGGCACACAACCGCCCGGCCCAGCGGAGATGGAGATGGAGATGGAGATGGAGGCCGGGCCGGGCCGGCTGGAACGAGCAGCCACCGGCCTCTCCTGGCGCTAACCTTGTTCTTCATCTCCTCCTGCTGCTGCTGCTGTAGCGGCCGGTGGGAGCGGGAGCGGGACGGTGGCCTTGCGCGCGCCGCCAACGGCTGTGGTGTTAACGGGGGGGAGGGGTCACGTGTCCGGGTCTTCATCCCCATCATCGTCATCACTGGCATCGGAGCAGCGAAAGCACCGTCTCCCCCCCCCCCACCATGTCACCATCCCACTGTCACCCCCTCCCTCCCCCCCCTGTCACCATCCCTCTGTCCCCCCCCCCCCCCTGTCACCCCCATGTCACCACCCTCCCCCCCCATGTCACCATCCCTTTCTCTCCCCCCCACCCCCGTGTCACCACCTCACTCCCCTCGTGTCCCCTGGACTCTTCCCCCCATGTGGCACCATCCCTCTCCCCCCCCCCCTGTGTCACCATCCCCTCTATCCCCCCCACCCCCCCCCTGTGGTCACCACCCCCTCTATCCCCCCCCCCACCCCCCCCTCTCCCCCCCATGTCACCATCCCCCTCTCCCCCTCTCCCCCCCCATGTCACCACCCCCCTCTCCCCCCCCCCCCGTGTCCCCCCCTCACTCCCCCCGTGTCACCATCCCCCTCTCCCCCTCCCCCCATGTCACCACCCCTCTCCCCCCATGTCACCACCCTATCTCTCTCGCCCCGTGTCACCAACTCACTCCCCTGTGTCATCACCCTCACCCCCCCCCCCCCCCCCGTCCCACCACCATCCTCTCTCTCTCTCTGACCCCCCCCCCCCCCCCCCCCCCCCCTCTGTCACCACCTCACTCCTCCCATGTCACCACCCCTCTCCCCCCGTTTCACCACCTCACTCCCTCCTGTATCTGGACTCTCCCCCCGTGTTTCTGGACTTTCAAAAAGCCTTTGACAAGGTCCCACGCCACAAAGAAACTCAGCGGGTGCAGCAGCATCTATGGAGCGAAGGAAATAGGCAACGTTTCGGGCCGAAACCCTTCTTTGGCAGGCAGTGACTAGTGGGGTTGCTGCAAGGCTCGTTACTGGGACCCCAGTTATCTGCAATATATATTAATGATTTGGACGAGGGAATTAAATGTAACATCTCCAAGGTTGTGGATGACACAAAGCTGGGTGTCAGTGTGAACTGTGAGGAGGATGCTATGAGGCTGCAGGTTGACTTGGATAGGTTGGGTGAGTGGGCAGATGCATGGCAGATGCAGTATAATGTGGATAAATGTGAGGTTATCCGCTTTGGTGACAAGAACAGGAAGGCAGATTATTATCTGAATGGTGTCAGATTCGGAAAAGGGGAGGTGCAACAAGACCCAGGTGTCCTTGAGTCACTGAAAGTAAGCATGCAGGTTGAGCAGGCAGTTAACATGTTGGTCTTCATTGCGAGAGGATTTGAGTTTAGTAGCAAGGAAATCCTATTGCAGTTGTACAGGGCCCTGGTGAGAGCACACCTGGAGTATTGTGTGCAATTTTGTTCTCCTAATTTGACATTCCCTTTATCATGAGGCACAGGGGATGGGCATGGTCTTCAATGAGTATTTTGTTTTTACCGATAAGAAAGACAGGAGGATGGAGGAATTTGGGGCAGTCAATGGAAGTGTCTTGACAGCAGTCAGTATTACGGTCGAAGGGGTGCTGAAGGTACTATCGTGCATGAGGGTAGACAAATCTCGTGGGCCTGATCAGATATATCCGAGGACATTGTGCGAAACCAGAGAGGAAATTGCGGGAGCCCTGGTTGAAATTTAAGAGACATCATTAAATACAGGAGAGGTGTCTGAAGACTGGAGGGTGGCAAATGTTGTGCCTCTATTCAAGAAGGGCTGCAGGGAAAAAGTTGGGAACTATAGGCGAGTGAGCTTAACATCTGTAGTTGGAAAGTTACTCAAGAGTATTCTGAGGGATCAGAAAAACATGCATTTAGATGGACAAGGGCTGATTAGGGATAGTCATCATGGTTTTGCACGTGGGAGGTTGTGTCTCACAAATCTGATTGAGTTTTTTTAGAAAGGACAGAGCTGTAGATGTATATACATGGACTTCAGCAAAGCATTTGACAAGGTTCCACATGGTCACTGCTCCTCGGGGTTGTGGGTGAAGTGGCAGCGGGTACCGTAGGGGCAGAAGCCGGTGGTGTGCAAGATACGGCTTGTACTTGGGTTAGCGGCTGAGACCATGGGCGAACTGGCACTTGTCGCCGTAGCGGCTCTTCGGGGAGCGTATTCCTCTGGAGTTGGAGCGGGGTTGGGCTGGAGTTGGCGTTGGCTGTGGGTCTGGGGCCGCTGGTGTTGGGGTTAGCGCTTCTCCACGCTGGGCCAGGGGGCTGGTGCCTCGTTAGTCAGGACGTCTTGAGTGGGGGGGCCGGGGACAGTCCAGCAGCATTTGCGGGTCTCCTTGCCCGCCCAGCCTCCCCCGTCGCCCGCCCGTTCTCTCCCCCCCCCCCCCCCCCCCCCCCCCCCCCCCCGGCCTACCACTGAAAAAAGACAAACAATCGGACCAAAAGTATAGTCACTGTATCTATAGCGCTGAGATCTATTTATCTTTATAGCTTATGACCTTTGGCAAATCCCATGATTCCTTGCATTTTTTGGAATACCGAACTCGCTTATGGGAGGGGGTGTTAAAGTGTTTAGCAACTGGGAGGTCAGGTAGGTTTAGGTGGACTGAGCGGAGGTGTTCAACGAAACGATCGCTGAGCCAGCACTTGGTCTCGCTGATATATAGGAGTCCACACCTGGAATAGTGGATACAGTAGATGAGGTTGGAGGAGTTGTTAGTGAACCACTGCCTCGCCTGATAAGACTGTCGGGGTCCTTGGACGGAGTAGAGGGAGGAGGTATAGGGACAAGTGTTGCATCTCCTGAGGTTGCAGGAGAAAGTAGCTGGGGAGGGGGTGGATTGGGAGGGAAGGGACAAATTAACCAGGGAGTTGCGGAGCGAACGGTCTGCGGAAAGCAGAAAGGGGTGGAGATAGGAAGATGTGGTTGTTGGTGGGTTCCCGCTGGAGGTGGCATAAATATCGGTGGATTATGTGCTGTATGCAACGGCTGATGGGGTTTAAGGTGACGACTAGTGGGACTCTGACCCTGTTGTGATGGGGAGAGGGGGAGCAAGAGTGGAGTTGTGGGATATCGAGGAGATGCTAGTGTGGCCTCATCAATTATGGAAATTATGAAGCTCGAGAATGGGAGAGGGAGGAGAGAAATAGGTGTGAATCCAAGTGAGACAGGTGAGAGAGGATAGGTTGGGGGGGGGGGGGGGGGGGGGGGGGGGGAGGTGGAAGAGTATGGTTAGGGGAAGGAATAAAGAAGGGGTGCAAGTTTTGTCATTACCTAATATTTGGAGAATTCAATTTTCATACTGTTGGGTTGTAAACTACCCAAATGGAATAAGAGGAAGTGCTGTTCTGTTTGCACGTGGCCTCAATCTGGCAATGGAGGAGGCTCAGGACAGAAAGGTCAGTATGGGAATGGAAAGAGGAATTGAAATGGTTAGTAACTGGGAGATCCAGTAGGCCTTGGCGGACCCTATATTTCCCCTTCTTTCCTCATCATCTCTCGATCTCATCACCTCTGGCCTCCACAGCTTCCAACGTTATCATCCTCCAGCCCAGCACCTCTCACTTCTAGCTCCTTCCCATAAATCCACAAACAGAACCACCTTGGCAGACCCATTGTTTCTACTTGCGTGTACTCTGTAAAACTCATCTCCAAATACCTTGATTTAATCCTATTTCCCCTTGTCCAACCTATCCTGAGGTATATCCCAGACACCGCGCACGTCCTTTAACTCTTCAATGCCTTTCAATTTCCAGGCTCCCATTGCCCCATCTTTACCATGGGCGCTCAGTTCCTTTGCACCCCAATCCTTCATCTGGCAGGTTTGTCCTTGAACCGAGACCCAATCAACTTCATTGTTGATTCAACTTCATAAGAAGCTTGTCGTCACCCTCAACAACATCTCTTTTCACTCCTCTCACTTTCTTCAAATTAAAGGTATAACCATGGGCACTTTCATGGGCCCCAGATATGCTGCCGTTTTGTTGTGTGCATCGAACAGTCCTTGTTCCAAACGTACACTGGCACCATCTTGCAATTTTTTCTTCGCTACATTTACGACTGCATCGGAGTTGCCTTCTGCACCCGTGCAGCACTCAATGATTTCATTAACTTTACCAATAACTTCCCGCCCTCAAATTCACTTGGACTATCACTTACACATCTCTCCCCTTTCTCGAACTCCGTCACAGGGGATATACTATTGACTGATGTCTACTATAAACCTAATGACTCCCATGGTTATCTGGACTACACCCCCTCCCTCCCTGCCTTTTGCAAAGATGCAATCCCCCACTTGCAATTTCTACCCTCTGTCGCATCTGCTCCAAGATGCACAATGGACGGCTTGATTGTAATTGTATAGTCTTTTCTTTGACTAGATAGCACGCAAACAAAAGATTTTCACTGTACCTTGTTACACATGACAATAATAAACTAAAAATAAAATGTGGCATTCCATTCTAGGATATCTGAGATTTCCTCTTTCTTTAATAAATCTGGGTTCTTTCCAGTTGTCATGGATGGATCCCTCACACATGTCTCCTCTGTGTCCTATAGTTCTGCTCTCGCCCCCCCCCCCCCCCTCGATTCTCCCTCCCCCAGATAGAGCAAGGATAGTTCCCATCATCCTTGCCTTTTACGCCCTCCAACTTCCGCATCCAAATCATTCTTTGACATTTTTCTTATCTCCAACGTGATCCCACCACCAGTGACATTTTCCCATCCCCATCCCTTTCCATCTTCTACAGAGACCGCTCCCTCAACAATTCCTTGGTTCACTCATCCCTTCTTACTCCATCCCTCCCCAGCTACTTTCCCATGCAACTGCAAAGTGGAAGAACAGCACCTTGTAGTTTGTTTATTATTGTCATATGTATCGAGGTGCAGTGAAAGAGTTTTGTTTGAATGCTATCCAGTCAAAGAAAAAACGACGTAAATACAATCAAGCCATCCACAGTTTAATTTAGTTTATTATTGTCGCGAGGTACAGTGAAAATCTTTTTGTTTGCACAAATTAAGGGTACAACGTTTAGTGCAAAGATGTAACATTGGAATACGATAAAGTCCGATTAAGAGAGTTCAAAGGTATTTGTGTATCTGTTGTTTAACTCACCAATTTTATTACCCTGTTGTAAATGTTCTCTTTTTTTTCTGATAAACACTTTATTAGCTGTATTATATTTTTAGGTCGTAGAGTCATACAGCAAGGAAACGGGTCCTTTGGTATAATTGTAACATAATAGCCTAACCTCTACACTCAATGCCTTGAGTGATGAGGGTCAATGTTCCAAAAGTCTTCTTGACCACCCAATCAACATGTGACGCCACATTTCGGGAACTATGATCTGTACTCCTAGATCCTAGATGTAACTAGTAGAGTGGATAAGGGAGAACCAGTTGATGTGTTATATCTGGACTTTCAGAAGGTTTTCGACAAGGTCCTACATAAGAGATTAGTATACAAACTTAAAGCACACGGTATTGGGGGTTCAGTATTGATGTGGATAGAGAACTGGCTGGCAGACAGGTAGCAAAAAGTAGGAGTTAACGGGTCCTTTTCTGAATGGCAGGCAGTGACTAGTGGGATACCGCAAGGCTCAGTGCTGGGACCCCAGCTATTTACAATATATATTAATGATTTGGACGAGGGAATTGAATGCAACATCTCCAAGTTTGCGGATAACATGAAGCTGGGGGGCAGTGTTAGCTGTAAAGGAGGATGCTAGGAGGCTGCAAGATGCATGGCATGCAGTATAATGTGGATAAATGTGAGGTTATCCACTTTGGTGACAAAAACAGGAAAGTAGACTATTACGTGAATGGTGGTCGATTAGGAAAAGGGGAGACCTGGGTGTCATGGTACACCAGTCATTGAAAGTAGGCATGAAGGTGCAGCAGGCAGTGAAGAAAGCGAATGGTATGTTAGGATTCATAGCAAAAGAATTTGAGTATAGGAGCAGGGCGGTTCTACTGCAGTTGTACAGGGTCTTGGTGAGACCACACCTGGAGTATTGCGTACAGTTTTGGTCTCCTAATCTGAGGAAGGACATTCTTGCCATAGAGGGAGTACAGAGAAGGTTTGCCAGACTGATTCCTGGGATGTCAGGACTTTCATATGAAGAAAGACTGGATAGACTCGGCTTGTATTCGCTAGAATTTAGAAGATTGAGGGGGGATCTTATAGAAACTTACAAAATTCTTAAGGGGTAAGACAGGCTAGATGCAGGAAGATTATTCCCGATGTTGGGGAAGTCCAGAACAAGGGGTCACAGTTTAAGGATAAGGGGGAAATCTTTTAGGACTGAGATGAGAAAAGCATTTTTTACACAGAGAGTGGTGTATCTCTGGAATTCTCTGCCACAGAATGTAGTTGAGGCCAGTTCATTGGCTATATTTAAGAGCGAGTTAGATGTAGCCCTTGTGGCTAAAGGGATCAGGGGGTATGGAGAAGGCAGGTACAGGATACTGAGTTGGATGATCAGCCACGATCGTATTGAATGGCGGTGCAGGCTCGAAGGGCCGAATGGCCTACTCCTGCACCTAATTTCTATATTTCTATGTTTCTATCCCTCTGCTCTACACCATTCCCCAGGGCTCCACCATTCACCATGAAGGTCCTACCCTGGTTTGACTTCCCAAAATGCAACACCTCACACTTATCTACATTAAATTACATGAACCATTCTTCAACCCACTTGCCCAACTGATCACGATCCTCCTGTAATTTTTGATATAGATAGAGTAATGCAATCTTTTTCCCAGGGTTGGGGAATTTGGAACTGGAGGGCATAGGTTTAAAGTGAGAGGCTATAGATTTAACTGGTACCTAAGGGCCATCTTTTCACATAGAGGACTTGTTTCCGTACTGCATGGCTCTTAAAAAAGCAATGTGGATTATAAATTCACATAATTACCATTTTACTTACCTTCTTTAGCTATCATATGATGTGGATCAAACATGTGAGCTCCCATTAAATATTTATATCACAGGTCCAACTCAACATCAAAAAGAGGATATTTATGATTACGACTCTGTACTGCTGTCTGTGGGTCTTGCCACCATTATCCTTTGATCCAGAAGATTGTGGATTTAAATCCTACTCCACCGATGTCAACAATCTAGTTTGGCACCCAGTGTTGTACTGAGATTATGCTGAAGTATGAGATGAAATGTTAAACCAAGGTAATGTTAGTGCACTCAAGTGATTGTACAAGATTCCTTGACATTATTTTATAGAATAGCTGGAAAGCTATCTCTGGTGTCCTGATCGATATTTATCTCTCAGTCAACATTACTGAAGTAGCTTTTCTGTTTATTATCATTGTTGTTTTGCGGATTTTTAAAGAATGTATAGGTTGGTGTACAATTTACTGCACCAAAGTATCACTGTTTTTCAAAAGCACTTGATATGTACTTCAGTATGTTCTATAACGATTGTAATACGCACTTTGTTTCTATTTACAGTGCCCTCCATAATGTTCGAGACAAAGACCCATCATTTATTTATTTGCCTCTGTACTCCACAATTTGAGATTTGTAATAGAAAAAAATCACATGAGGTTAAAATGCACATTGTCAGATTTTATAAAAGGGTATTTTTTTATACATTTTGGTTTCACCATGCATAAATTACAGATGTGTTTATACGTTGTCCCCCCCCATTTCCGGGCACCATATTATGTTGGACACATGGCTTCACAGGTGTTTATAATTACTCAGGTGTGTTTAAATGCCTCCTTAATGCAGGTATAAGAGAGCTCTCAGCACCTAGTCTTTCCTCCAGCCTTTCCATCATCTTTGGATACTTTTATTGCTGTTTATCAACATGAGAACCAAAGTTGTGCCAATGAAAGTCAAAGAAGCCATTATGAGACTGAGAAACAAGAATAAAACTATTAGAGACAACAGCGAAACCGTAGGCTTACCAAAATCAACTGTTCAAGTTCACATTTATTGTCACATGCACCATTTAAGGTACAGTGATACCATACAGCCATACAAGTAAAAAGAACACAATACACAAGAGAATTTAACATAAACATCCACCTTAGTAGAATCAGCATTCTTCTCTGGGATGGAAGGCAATAAAGTTCAGTCATCCTCCTTTGTTCACCAGTGGTCAGGGCCTTGAACCCTCCGCAGTCGCTGCTACAGATGTTCAGGCCCTCTCGTCGGGATGATCGAAACTCCGACGTCAGGACGGATTGGCACACGACGTGGCTTGTAGTTCCCGAATTGGCCGCTTCTTACCGGAGACCGCGGCTTCACGATGTTGAAGTCCACAGGCCCCACGGTCAGAGCTCCAACACTGGCGATCCTCGGCAAAGGATTGCAGCTCCGCGATGTTAAAATCCACGCCGCAGACCACTGCTCCAACGATGTTAAAGTCAACAGGTACCCGCGGTCGGAGCTCCAACACTGGCGATCCTCGGCAAAGGATCGCAGCTCCGCGATGTTAAAATCCACGCTGCACCCAGAAGCTCCACAGACCACTGCTCCAACAATGTTAAAGTCAACAGGTACCCGCGGTCGGAGCTCCAACACTGGCGATCCTCGGCAAAGGATGCCATCGCCCGCGCCGCGATGGTTAAGTCGCACCGTGCCTGCTGCTTGAAGCTCTGGGCCAGTCTCCGCTCTGGAAAGGCCACACCAATCCAGTTGTAAAGGGGCGGGGATGCGATGGAAAAAAGTTGCATCTCCGTCGAGGTAAATGGCTGGAAAAGGTTTCCCCCTATTTCCTCTCCACCCCACATCAAAATAGACAGAAAAACATTAAAACATACATTTAGACACACTAAAAATAACAAAAAAGCCGAAAAAACGCACGAGCTGCTTGCGGCGCCACCCGGTGGATATCACTTTTGGAACATCATTAAAAAGAAAGAGCCTGTTGAGCTTACTAATCGCGAAGGGACTGGCAGGCCAAGGAAGGCCATCACAGCTGATGACAGACAAATTCTCTCCATAATAAAGAAAAATCCCCAAACACCTGTCCGACAGATCAGAAATACTCTTCAGCAGTCAGGCGTGGATTTGTCAATGACCACTGTCTGCAGAAGACTTCATGAACAGAAATTCAGAGGCTACACTGCAAGATGCAAACCACTGGTTAGCCGCAAAAATAGGATGGCCAGGTCACAGTTTGCCAAGAAGTACTTAAAAGAGCAGCCACAGTTCTGGAGAAAGGTCTTGTGGACAGATGAGACGAAGATTAAATTATATCAAAGTGACAGCAAGAGCAAAGTATGGAGGAGAGAAGGAACTGCCCAAGATCCAAAGCATACCACCTCATCTGTGAAACACGGTGGTGGGGGTGTTATGGCCTGCACATATATGGCTGCTGAAGGTACTGGCTCACTTATCTTCATTGATGATACAACTGCTGATGGTGGTAGCATAATGAATTTTGAAGTGTATAGACACATCCTATCTGCTCAAGTTCAAACAAATGCCTCAAAACTTATTGGCTGGCGGTTCATTCTACAGCAAGACAATGACCCCAAAAATACTGCTAAAGCAACAAAGGAGTTTTTCAAAGCTAAAATATTTTTAATTCTCGAGTGGCCAAGTCAATCACCCAATCTGAACCCAATTGAGCATGCCCTTTTATATGCTGAAGAGAAAATTGAAGGGGACAAACCCCCAAAACAAGCATAAGGTAAAGATGGTTGCAATACAGGCCTGGCAGAGCATCACCAGAGAAGACACCCAGCAACTGGTGATGTCCATGAATTGCAGACTTCAAGCAGTCATTGCATGCAAAGGATATGCAACAACATACTAAACATAACTATTTTCATTTACATGATATTTGTGTGTCCCAAACATCATGGTGCCCTGAAATTGGGGGCCTATGTATAAACACTGCTGTAATTTCTACATGGTGAAACCAAAATGTATAAAAATGGCCTTTATTAAAATCTGACAATGTGCACTTTAACCACATGTGATTTTTTTTTTCTATTACAAATCTCAAATTGTGGAGTACAGAGGCAAATGAAAAATGATGGGTCTTTCACCCAAACATTAGGGAGCGCACTGTATTTGTAGGTTTCAGCTATTTTCTAATGGGAGAAAAAAAACATTGTTTTTTTAAAGTCATTGTTTCATCATATGTGTGTATTTAATGTAATTAGTTGAATTGGCATAACTTTTTGTGGATTATTTTAAGCAAATGTTACTTAAACTGTTTTTAATTTCAATCTTTTTGTGTTTAATTCTTTGGATGTATGCTATGCTCTTCAAATGACTTGAAGACCAATGGGAGGTTTATGTTCTTAACTGACTAGAAAGCAAATTTGCACTCGTATTAACACAATTTCACTCTTTTTCAGAAGGAAGAATGTAATCATGCTTAGCCGTACTGAGATTAGTCCATGATCTAGTACGTTCTGAAAACATTTAGAATGTCCACAGATTAAGTGTGTGAACTTTCCAGTGATGTATACGTGTATTTGGCAGCTAACTACAAATCAAACAATCGGCCTAAAGCAACCTTGCTTGGTTGCATTGGTACACATAGGAATAGCTTTTCTGTAGCTTGCAGTTTTGCTGGTGGTTGTTGCTGGGAAAAACAAACATGTCTGTTCATGGTCTGGAAACCCACCATCCTAACTTCTTTCTCGGACCTGAAGATACAGAGTTATTGCAGCAAATGAAACATGAAGTATTTGACGACTTTGAACAGGATGAAGAATATGATTCTGTAAGTGCTCAATATTGATTAATTTCTTATGTGAAAACAAACGGTATATAATCGTGCGGCATCTTGAAGGAACCAGCCAATTGGATGTAAAATTAGCTTGATGGAAGGAGTCAGAATGTGTAGTGTGGGGCTATTGTTTAGATTGGAGGCCTGGGACCACTGCTGTGCAGGATCCACCGTTGTTTCTCATCAATGTTAACAGCCTGGCTGCTACCGTGCCCTCCATAATGTTTGGGATAAAGACCCATCATTTATTTATTTGTCTCTGTACTCCACAATTTGAGATTTGTAATAGAACAAATCACATGTGGTTAAAATGCATGTTGTCAGATTTTAATGGTCCATTTTTATACATTTTGGTTTCACCATGTAGAAATTACAGTAGTGTTTATACATAGTCCCCCTATTTCAGGGCACCATAATGTTTAGGACACAGCAATGTCATGGGAATGAAAGTAGTCATGTTTAGTGTTTTGTTGCATATCCTTTGCATGCAATGACTGCTTGAAGTCTGCGATTCATGGAGGAAAGACAAGCTGCTGAGAGCTCTCTTATACCTGCATTAAGGAGGTAATTAAACACACCTGAGTAATTACAAACGCCATGTGCCCCAAACATTATGGTGCCCTGAAATGGGGGGGCGGCTATGTATAAACACAACTGTAATTTCTACATGGTAGAAACATAGAAAATAGGCGCCATATATCACAGTAATACAGGGTAGCGTTTCTTCTAAAATCGATATACAGCACAGACAGGAAGTGGTCAAGATGAGACTTTTAGTTATATACTAGACCAATTGCAGACCCGTTGGGTCTGTTCCCCCAACGTGTGGTTGTGGGGGGGGGGGGGGGGGGAGAGGCGGCATGCAGCGTCACACACTAACTACCCCCCCCCCCCCCCAACTCACGCTAATGGAGGGGAGGAGGGGAGAGAGAGAGAGAGAGAGAGAGAGAGAGAGAGATAGAGAGAGAGAGAGAGGGAGGGGGGAGAGAGAGAGAGAGGGAGGGGAGAGAGAGGGGAGGAGAGAGGGGAGGGGGGGTGAGATGAGGGGCAGGGAGAGGGAGGTGGGGAGCAGGGAGGGGGAGGGAGGGTGGAGGGAAGGGGTAGGGGTGTGTGGAGGGGAGGGGGGTTTTAGGGGAGGGACGGTGGGGGAGGAGATGGAGGGGAGGAGGGAGAGAAAAAGAGGGGAGAGAGAGAGGGGGGGGAGAGAGGGGGGGGGGAGGGGGGGGGGGAGAGGGGGGGGGGAGGGGGGGGGAGGGGGAGGGAGGAGGGGGGGAGGGAGGGGGGGGAGGAGGAGAGGGGGGGCGGGGGATGGGTTGGGGGGGGAGGACAGGGGGGGGGGAGGAGAGAGGGGGGGGGAGGGGGAGGGGGGGAGGGGGAGGGGGAGAAGAGGGGAGGGGGAGGGAGGGGGGAGGGGGGGGGGAGAGAGAGTGCCTTTTTACTTCAACCCAAACCCAAACCATTTGCAGGCAGTGCTTTTTTTTACCTCTAACCATATTTTCATTTTCAAACCAAATTAAGGGTACTCACAGTGCTGTAGACATTTGTCAGTGTCATTCAGAGCTCTGATTGAGGCACACCACTTGCAGAGACTGATTGAGGCACACCACTTCCTGGTTTTATAGTCCCTCCCCCTCCCTCCAGCAGGGGCAGCAGAGAGAATGTGGAATTTTGTAAAAACATTAATATCTCTGTCAATTTTCATTGACGGGAAAAATCCTCGGCACACATGCGGCGGAGGGGGGCTCTGAGCGAGGTGGCCAAAAATGACGGCCGTAGGTGGCGGCGTACTCTCGGAAATCGCAGCACAGAAAGCCAAAACCGGTCAAGAACAGACTTTTAGTAATATAGATATCTCTATATATATATATCTATCTATATATAAATATATATATTATATATATATATGTGTGTAGATATGGTGGATGGTCATAATCTTTTTCCCAAGGTAAGGGAGTCTCAAACTGGTGGGCATGGATTGATGGTGATGGGGGAAAGAGTTGAAAGGGTTTTGAGGGGCACTGGTACAATTACAATGTTTACAAAGTATTTGATCAGGCACATCTATAGAAAAAGTATAGATGGATATAGTTACAAATAAATGCAAATGGGACTATCTCAGATAGACAACTTGGTCGGTATGGTTGTGTTGAGCCAATGGGCCTGTTTCCATGGCATATAACTCCAACTTTAATGCGTGTCAGGTTATATACATTTTTATGACTATAGATGCTTACGTTTAAATTTAAATGAAGCTACAAATTGTTAAATGATTTTGGACTATAACATTTTATATTTGCATTTCTAATTATATTTTGGTTAATTCTGTCCCCTTTTAGGATGGGTTAAGTTATTGCAATAGATTTAAATGGGTGTTTGTTTGGTTAATATTATGCGATATAACTTTGTTCTAACCTGTAGCCACCAGAAAGACAGATTGTTGTCGGGATCTGTGCCATGTCCAAGAAATCCAAGTCCAAGCCAATGAGTGAGATTATGAAACGACTTTGCAAATTTAAATACATAACTACTGTGATATTTGAAGAAAGCACTATTCAAAATGAGCCAGTGGAAAGATGGCCACTTTGTGATTGCCTCATCTCTTTCCATTCAAAAGGTAGCAGTTTTGAGACATATATGATGTCTGAACTTACTTTGCTGAGATTCATTTTTTCACTGCTCTTCGGATAGTTTAGAATTGTTAGTTTAATTTCTATCTCTGAATTTGTAATAAACTATTGATAAATCAGTTGATTACTTTCTGAGGTAAAAGCAAAAAAAAAGTAATTGTAGAAAGGGAAATAGAATTACCAATTTGGGCCAATGCCCTTTCATCAGGATAAATTGCTGATGGAGTTGCCCGGAATCTGCACCATACCACCACTCCTGTGAGAAATCTGGTAATTGAGTTTGTTAAATTTAAAAACAAAGATGTAATGCAGAGGCTTTATAAAACACTGGTCAGACTGCATTTGGAATAATGTGAACAGTTTTGGGCCCCATATCTGAGGAAGGATGAGCAAGGATTGGAGTGGTTCCAGAGGAGGTTTACGAGAATGATCTCTGGAATTATTGGGTTAACATATGATGAGTGTTTGACGGCACTGAGCCTGTACAGTTTTGAAGGCTGATTGGGTACCTCATTCAAATTTACTGAATAGTGAAAGGACTGGAGCATGTGGACAGAATGTTTTCCATAGTGGGAGAGTCTAGGACCAGAGGCCATAGCCTCAGAGTAAAAGGAAGTACCTTTAGAAAAGAGATGAGGAGGAATTTCTTTAGTTAGAGGGTAGTAATGAATCTGTGGAATTTATTGCCACAGAAGGATGTGGAGTCCAAGTTAGTGGATATTTTTAAGGTGGAGATTGACAGATTCTTGATTAGTATGAGATTCTTGATTAATCAGCAGAAAGATTATATATATTTCAATCAAGCAGTCCACAGTGTACAGATACAGGATAAAGGAAATTAAAGATAGTCTGGAAACTGGTCAAATTGTTAGTGTTTATCAATTTTGATGCACTTTTAATAGTATGGCATATCTTAACTTACTTTAAAAGGCATTTCAAGCACTCATTATTAATTTGGTTTAGAAATATGGAGTCTTATTCCCTCAGTTTCCAATTATCAATTAACATTGGACCTGAATCATAGAAGTTAAAGATTAGAACATTTAAAAAGTTGATTTCTTGTTCTTCGTGCAAATCGATTTATTGCTTTTCAAAATAGACCAATGCAGTGAGTGGTGTAACCTATTCAATCAAGAAAGGAATTGAAGATGACTGAACCTGTCCATGCCCAATGTCCTCCATTAGTACTGCAATGACTGTCAAAGAATAATGGTCAACATTGCTAGCCAATCTTTTCCTTTTCAACCCATGTATATATTGATGTCACTTGTACGATTTCCCTCCTTCCTTCCTTAGTTTAGTTTAGAGATACAGAGCGGAAACAGGTCCTTAGGCCCACTGAGTCCGCGCCAACCAGTGATCCCCGCACACTAATGTTATCGTACACATGCTGGGGACAATTTACAATTATACCAAGCCAAATAACCTGCAAACCAATGTATCTTTAGAGCATGGGAGAAAACTGGAGATCCCAGTGAAAACCCACGCAGGCCACAGAGAGAACGTACAAACTCTGTACAGAAAAGCACGCCTAGTTAGGATCGAACCCGGGTCTCTGGCACTGTAAGGCAGCATCACTACTGCTGAGCCACTGTGCCGCCCAGTTGAAAGTAGTGAACAACCTCCAGTTTGAGATTTATAGCAAGGAAGTTCTACTACAATTGTACAGGGTCTTGGTGAGACCACACCTGCAGTATTGCGTACAGTTTTGGTCTCCTAATCTGAGGACAGACATTCTTGTCATAGAGTGAGTACAGAGAAGGTTCACCAGACTGATTCTTGGGATGTCAGGACTTTCATATGAAGAAAGACTGGATAGACTCGGCGTGTACTCGCTAGAATTTAGAAGATTGAGGGGGGATCTTATAGAAACTTACAAAATTCTCAAGGGGTTGGACAGGCTAGATGCAGGAAGATTGTTCCCGATGTTGGGGAAGTCCAGAACAAGAGGTCACAGTTTACAGATTAGGGGGAAATGTGTTAGGACTGAGATGAGAAAAACATTTTTCACACAGAAAGTGGTGAATCTCGAATTCTCTGCCACAGAAGGTAGTTGTGGCCTGTTCATTGGCTATATTTAAGAGGGAGTTAGATGTGGCCCTTGTGGCTAAAGGGATCAGGGGGTATGGAAAGAAGGCAGGTACGGGATACTGAGTTGGATGATCAGCCATGATCATATTGAATGGCGGTGCAGGCTCGAAGGGCCGAATGGCCTACTCCTGCACCTATTGTCTATGTTTCTATCTTCCTCGGGGTATTGAGGCTAAATATAGAATACCAATCATTATCCACAGCAGTTGGACAGCAATTTGGGTCTGTTTTTGTTTTACTTTATCAATGTAAATGTAATGAATAGAATGTAAGATATGAATAAGATGGCTTCAATGTAATGATCCACTATCTGACCACTGACTTAAAACAAAAATTACACCTTTTACTGATGAAGTGAGAAATGATAATACATTAATATTAGTGGAATATGGGGAGTCATTTGCATTTGAAAATTTTATGGATTCAAATCAATGGATGTAAAATTGTCTTGTGGTAATGGGTGCTTCTGAATTCTCACTTTCCAAATGAATTGGAAACCTTAAGTTTTTATTTATTCTTAAGGATTTCTTTTGGACAAAGCAGTGGCCTATGAAAAGCTCAGAAATCCATTTGTTCTTAATGATTTGAACATGCAATATGACATTCAAGACAGGTAAGGACTCTTGAAAATAAATATTCTTGCCATGGATTAAAACATTTGTGCCTTAAGTTTAAGAGGTGAAACATACTGAGTGCTGAGCCTAAAAGTCATGAAATGAGGCTTGCAGCTTGGTGATGATAGAGAAAATTATTGCTTTTTTCATTCCACCTTCGTGTGCTTGGATAAACCAGGTCATTTCACAGCACTGGAAACATGATCATGGTCTTGTGGCAAAGACAGCAAACAATTTACAATTAACAAGAATCAAATAAGATAAGTAAATCTCAAATAAGGAAGTTTGGTGGTGGCAAGGGTTAACTTAGTGGTCCAGTATTCCAGAGACAATCCAGATCGAATGCAAATCATACCTTGGCAGCTGTGCAATTTAAAAGTGCATTGATAATCTGGAATTAAAAATAATATTATTAATGATTACACGGTGCTGGATTTTCATTTTAAAAAATCCATCTGGTTCACTAATGTCCTTCATTCTTTATAACTTTTATTCCAGTGCAGCAGGAGTCCCAGAGTCTGGCTAACCACTCAGTTCAAGGGCAATTAGATGTGGGCAATAAATACTGCCTTGATAGTGATGGCCAAATCTTTAAAAATCCAATATATTAAAACAAAATTTGTTTTTATATTATTGATTGAGGAATGAATGTTGGACAGAAGACCAGAAAATTGCTGCGCTTCTTCGATATAGTGATTGATGTGGGTTTGTTTTTATCTATTTGACTGGGTAAATTAAGCCTTGGTTTTTAATCTCATATGGAAGACATCATTTTTGTCACAGCATTGCCACTGAAATGCCATCTTATATTAGGTACTTGAACTTTCAGAATCTGAATTTAGATCTTTCCATTTGCTTTGTTAATATAAATAAGAATAGTTGTGACCATAAATCCTTCAAATAGCTCATTGACATTTGCTGCCTGGACTCGTACCATTCTAGAGAAATACTGCTGATGCTTCAATAAGGGTTGAGGTTCATAGATTTGACAAAGCACTGAGGAACTGCAGCCACCTGAAAGGAATTAAAGAAGTTTGACATCTTGCCGGTCAGAATGCCTGCAAGAAACACACTGTATATGCATGTTTCATAATAAGAACGGAAACTTGCATAATTCAAGATTATGGTTTATGAGATATAGTTACATATTTACTCAAGTTGTGGGTCATGAGTTAAACAAAATAATTTTGATAACATTGCATTTTGGGATTACCATAGATACATTCATTTGTGCTGAGTGCAAAGGTCAACTTCCATGGCATTGCATGCTTTTTTTTGTAATCTAAGTAATGTGGGAGAGAGCACATCTCAGGTGAAAATTCGCTATTTACCATCCGTATGTACACTAATCAGCAATTGAATTTCCCTTGCTTGTTGACTTGCATAAGCTTTACAGAGTACATTTTCACGTACAAAGTCTAGTTTGCTAATCAATAATAACTAGAAGTAAAACTCGAACAAATGAGATCAAGTAAACCATTTAAAACCCATAGAAAATATAGAGTCAATATTTGTTTCTTTCTCATCTGAGTAATCAAATAAAATAATTACAATTTGTTGAACAGGAGAGCCTAAAACACTGGCTACTTTTTAGTTACATTATTTTACTGATTAATTTTCATATTAAAGTTAGACTGATGTGTGGTAATTTCAACAATAAATTAAGAAAACTTCCACAACTTGTTTAAAAAAAACCGCTGATACTGGAAATCTGAAATAACATCAGAAGATGTGGTCAACAAGCAGTAAATTGGGCAGCATCTACAGCAATAGAAATAGTTAATATTTCAGGTTCAGGACCCATCAGTGCTTCACCACTGCTTTTACCTTGCTTAGTTACACTAACTCCATGAGTATATATTTATGGAAAAAATGATTATGTTTTTCTCCTTTCAAAATATGCGTCATAATAATATATACATTCCAGGGATGGTAGACATACTTGACAATATTTTCAGTGTTCCTAACGCACTGAAGAG
This sequence comes from Leucoraja erinaceus, assembly GCF_028641065.1. Lineage (NCBI taxonomy): Eukaryota > Metazoa > Chordata > Chondrichthyes > Rajiformes > Rajidae > Leucoraja > Leucoraja erinaceus. The sequence goes on along the minus strand of NC_073379.1, from coordinate 97,148,388 downwards.
GGACTGGATGGAAGGAAATAACGAACCTGTGATGGACTGGGATGTGTTCACCACTCTGCATGTTCAGAGAGTCAAGAGCAGGACAGTCGTCATACCAGGCTGAGATGCATCCATTAGAATATTTTCTATAGCACATCTGTGGAAGTCGGAGAGAATCTTCACGGCAAGCTGAATTTTCTCAGACAGCTAATAAATAAAGAAAAACACTGATGTGCTTTCATGATCACCACATTCGTTTGAAGAAACCAGGTTAGGTTACTGGTGATATGGAAGGCAGAGAGCATCCTTTTTGATGTTTAGTAACTTGAAGCTGTTGACTATTTCTACAGCATCTCCATTGATGAGGATAGAGTTGTATTCACCCCTTGCTCTTAATTTTTATTAATGCACATATGTCAACATGTTTTAAAAATGTTTTAAAATTATTTTTGAATATTTCAAGTTCTATTAACATATAATATTTCTATACAGGAGGGAAGTGTATCGGATCTTGAAAGAGGAAGGAATTGAGCTGCCACGTTATGCAATTTTAAATCGAGATCCAGATAAACCTGATGGTAATTTAGTTATACATACAAATACTTTTGTTGCTTCTGTAGTCAACTGTCATTACATTTAGATCTTACATTGTAAGCTGTTGCTCAATGAGAGCAAAATATTTGCAGATATGGGTCTCTCGTTTAAGTTCATCAATGGGTGTCCTTTGGTTAAATTCTCAGTACAGCATCTGGACATCAGTGACAATAGTTGAACTATCATATTTGCCCCCTCTTTGTTGATCTGCTGTAGATTATGTGATGTTGATTGCGCTTTTGGAGTTGATGCGCGGAGAGCTTGGAGACTTCAGGGCATTTTAGACAATTTGGATGAATGAATGGGCAGATTATGGCACTTTGCAGTATTAGGTTGATAAATGTAAGATTATCCATTTGGTAGAAATAAAACAGAAAGGCAATGTGGTATTTAAATGCTGAACAAATGGGAAATATTAATGTATAAAGCTGCCATTGTTCACCTGTTGAATGCAAATGTGCAGATGAAGCAAGTCGTAAGTTTGCTTTAATTGCAAGAGTTTTTGCATTGGAAGCAAGGACGTTTACTTCAGTTTGCAGGGCTTTAGAGAAATCATATCTTGAAAGGTCTTGATAGATTTGGGCTCCTTGTCCAAGAAAGGATGTGCCTGCCACAGAGTTTATCAGACTGGGCAGCAGGACTGTCAATTGAGGAGTGATTAAATCCCAGCCATGTCTATATTACTAAATCTCTGATCTTGACTGCTTTTGGTCCACTGTGCTGCGATTTCCGACAGAACACCGCCACATATGTCCGTCATTTCTGGTCACCTCGCTCAGAGCCCCCCTCCGCCTTGCGTGTGCGGAGGATTTTTCCCATCAATGACAAATCAGAGAGTTATTAATGTGTTTTTAAAAATCACCATTCTCTCTGCTGCCCCTGCTGGAGGGAGGGGGAGGGACTATAAAACCAAGAAGTGGTGGGCCTTATTCAGTCTCTGCAAGATGGATGCAGACAAGGGTCATGTCTCTCTGAGCTCAGAATAACACTGAACAAATGGCTACACAACTGTGAGTACCCTTAATGTGGTTTGAAAATGAAAATATGGTTTGTTTGAAGTAAAAAGGCACTGCCTGCAGATGGTTGTTTGGGTGCTATGGCTTGAAGTTGAAAGGCACTACTTACTGCAAATGGTAGCTTGGGTGCTTTGGTTTGAAGTTGAAAGGCACTACTTACTGCAAATGGTGGCTTGGGAGCTTTGGCTTGAGGTTGAAAGGCACTACTTACTGCAAATGGTGGCGTGGGTGCTTTGGCTTGAGGTTCAAAGGCACTGCTTACTGCAAATGGTGGCTTGGGGGCTTTGCTTGAAATTGAAAGGCACCACTTGCTGCAAATGGTGGCTTGCTTTGGTTTAAAGTTGAAAGGCACTACTTGCTGCAAATAGTGGCTTGGGAGCTTTGCCTTGAAGTTGAAAGGCACTACTTACTGCGAATGGTGGCGGGTGATTTGGCTTGAAGTTGAAAGGCATTTCTTACTGCAAATGGTGGCTTGGGTGCTTGGCTTGAAGTTGAAAGGCACTGCAAATGGTGCAAATGGTGGCATGAAGTTGAAAGGCACTACTTACTGCAAATGGTTGCTTGGGTGCTTTGGCTTGAAGTTGAAAGTCACTACTTACTGCAAATGGTGGCTTGGGTGCTTTGGCTTGAAGTTGAAAGGCACTACTTACTACAAATGGTGGCATGAGGTTGAAATGCACTACTTACTGCAAATGGTGGCTTGGGTGCTTTGGCCTGAAGTTGAAATGCGCTATTTACTGCAAATGGTGGCTTGGGAGCTTTGGTTTAAAGTTGAAAGGCACTACTTACTGCAAATGGTGGCTTGGGAGCTTTGGCTTGAAGATGAAAAAAATCACCATTCTCTCTGCTGCCCTTGCTGGAGGGAGGGGAGGGACTATAAAACCAGGAAATGGTGGGCCTCATTCAGTCTCTGCAAGATGGATGAAGACTAGGGTCACGTCTCTCTGAGCTCTGAATAACACTGAACAAATGTCTACACAACTGTGAGTACCCTTAATGTGGTTTGAAAATGAAAATATGGTTTGTTTGAAGTAAAAAGGCACTGCCTGCAAATGGTGGCTTGGGTGCTTTGATTTGAAGTTGAAAGGCACTATTTACTGCAAATGGTGGCTTGGGAGCTTTGGTTTAAATTTGAAAGGCACTACTTACTGCAAATAGTGGTCTGAAGAAGGGTTTCGGCCCGAAACGTCGCCTATTTCCTTCGCTCCATAGATGCTGCTGCACCCGCTGAGTTTCTCCAGCAATTTTGTGTACCTTTGATTTTCCAGCATCTGCAGTTCCTTCTTGAATAATTACTGCAAATGGTGGCTTGGGTGCTTTGGCTTGAGGTTGAAAGGCATTACTTGCTGCAAATGGTGGCTTGGAAGCTTTGGCTTGAAGTTGAAAGGAACTACTTACTGCAAATGGTGGCGTGGGTGCATTGGCTTGAAGTTGAAAGGCACTACTTACTGCAAATGGTGGCTTGGGTGCTTTGGCTTGAAGTTGAAAGGCACTACTGCAAATGCACTTACTTCCTGTTTGAACTGCATATTGATTTTAGATAAAACGCTACCACTTACCATATAACAATAACCATATAACAATTACAGCATGGAAACAGGCCATCTCTGCCCTACAAGTCCGTGCCGACACAACTTTTTTCCCTTAGTCCCACCTGCCTGCACTCATACCATAACCCTCCATTCCCTTCTCATCCATATGCCTATCCAATTTATTTTTAAATGATACCAATGAACCTGCCTCCACCACTTCCACTGGAAGCTCATTCCACACCGCTACCACTCTCTGAGTAAATAAGTTCCCCCTCATGTTACCCCTAAAATTCTGTCCCTTAATTCTGAAGTCATGTCCTCTTGTTTGAATCTTCCCTAATCTCAAAGGGAAAAGCTTGTCCACATCAACTCTGTCTATCCCTCTCATCATTTTAAAGACCTCTATCAAGTCCCCCCTTAACCTTCTGCGCTCCAGAGAATAAAGACCTAACTTATTCAACCTATCTCTGTAACTTAGTTGTTGAAACCCAGGCAACATTCTAGTAAATCTCCTCTGTACTCTCTCTATTTTGTTGACATCCTTCCTATAATTGGGCGACGACCAAAATTGTACACCATACTCCAGCATTGGTCTCACCAATGCCTTGTACAATTTTAACATTACATCCCAGCTTCTATACTCAATGCTCTAATTTATAAAGGCTAGCATACCAAAAGCTTTCTTTACCACCCTATCTATATGAGATTCCACCTTCAAGGAACTATGCACGGTTATTACGGCTGTGATTTTTGGCCATCTTCCTCAGTCCCCCCTCCGCTGAGCAGGTGCAGAGACTTTTTCCCATCAATGAAAAATAAAAGTGTTATTAATGTTTAAAAAATGTTGAGAATCTCTCTCCTGTCAATCACGGACTGAAAGCCACACCTTTTCCGGTGGGAGGGGGAGGGGTTATAAAACCCGGAAGTGTGGGTGTGGCTCAGTCTCTGCATGATGGGGGAGGGAGAGGTCATGACTCTGTTTGAGCTGTGAATCAACTGAACACACTGAATGTCTACTGAACTGTGAGTTTGGTGTTTTGTGTGGTTTTATGGTGGTTTCACCCTGCATGAAATGGTATGAAGCTGCATTTGAATTTGGTGGCCTTGGACCCTGCTTGAATTGGAATGAAACTGCACTTGAATTCGGCGGCCTTGCATCCTGCTTGAAGTGGTATGAAACTGAAGTGAGTTTGGTGGTCTTGCCCCCTGCTAGAAGTGGTTGTAAACTGCACTCTAATTTGGTGGCCTTGCACCCTGCTTGTAATGGTAGGAACACGGATTTGAATTTGGTGGCCTTGCACCTTGCTTGAAATGCAATTTCAAGGAATAGTCATGAGTCAACTGCCAGCCCACCAGCCGTGAGTGAGCTGCCAGCAGATCAGGCTTGAGGGACTGAGCTGCCACCCCAAGAACCCATACCAGCACTCCAGAAAGCCCCCCCCACTCGCCACCAATATTGGAATTGGTGGAGAGGTGGAATATTGCGTTGATAAAGGTCTATAACCTTTGGTTCTTGATTCCCCTACTGTCTTGTTTGAAAGACGTATACTGTTGCTGAGATCAAAATCAAATCCTTTTTTTAATGAATACGCTTAAATATAATACAAACAGACATCTAACCCGTAATTTATTTCATCCTAGAATGCAATTTAATTGAGGGTGAAGATCATGTAGAGGTCAATGGAGATATCTTTCAAAAACCATTTGTTGAGAAGCCAGTAAGTGCAGAGGACCACAATGTTTACATTTATTATCCAACAAGTGCTGGAGGAGGAAGCCAAAGACTCTTTCGAAAGGTATGTTCTGTATGCTTTTATAACATTTGCGGCTTGGATAACTTTAAATTAATTTTCTAAATAACTTGGAGTTAAACATTAAGAACATTGCCAGCTGCTTCATAAAATTGGAGAAAAGAAATGAAAGCTAGGCTTTATTCTTAGATTAGTAGAAAATAGCTGATTTTAGAAAGGTTCCAGACTTAATTACTCTTGTGGCTTAAACGTGAACAGAAGAGCTGAATTACAAGGAAAAACTGGTAGAATGTTGTCCACTTGCTTGGATGAGTTTTGCTCCAGGGGCTTGATAACATTTGGTACAAAGCAATGTTCCTGATTCCCTGTTCACCTCATTCAAGTTTAACTATCTTCAACATTGCATGCATATAGCTACAGGTTGTTTTTTTTTTTTTTTTTTTTTTTTTTTTTATAAATTATTCTTTATTTCGAACAGAATAAAAGAATAAAAAGCAAGTGTGAAACAGCATACAAAAAACAAAACAAGAATATTTATAAAGTGTCATAAACAATATCTATAAATAAATGAAATCATATGTGTCCGAAAAGGAGCAGGAAGAAGCCAAAGCTTATTAATTCCCACCCCTTATTCAACTGCTTGTAATTATCTTATACAAATTTAGCAGCTATATGTACACCATATGTACACCAGCCACTATATGTACACCAAATTATTTACATTTATACACTAATCAAATATTTACGCAACCATACAAAAAAGAAAAAAGAAAAAGAAAAGAAAAAACCCGCAAATACTATACAGTATCTTGGTCATATTTACAACCCAGCACTCTATAATCACCCTTCCCAATACAATCAGTATAACAAATATCCCACTCACAATCACTTATCCTCATCCCAATATCCTTTAAAAAAAAAGTGTTTTTGTACATCTTTTTAAACTGAATTATGCTTGTGCTAAGTTGTATCTCCTGTTCCAGACCATTCTACAAATTCACACCACAGATTGCTATGCACATACTTTTAAGAGTTGTTCTGACATTGAATTGTTTTTTAATTATGTTCCCCTCTCAAATTATACCCACCCTGTCTTTCCATAAACAGTGTTTGTATATTTCTTGGAAGTAAATGATTTCTTGCTTTGTACATGATTTGCGCAGTCTTAAATTTAACCAGATCGGTGAACTTCAGTGTATGTGACTTTAAGAATAATAAATCGGTATGTTCAAGATATCCAACGTTATTGATAATTCTTATTGCTTTTTTTTGTAATGTGCATAACGGCTGTAGGTTGGTTTTGTAGGTGTTACCCCATATCTCCACACAGTAACTCAGATATGGCAATATGAGTGTATTATACAGAGTATGTAATGATTTGTGGTCCAGAATGTGTCTTGATTTTCCAAATATTGCTATAGACTTTGCCAGTTTTGCTTTGGTATAAGGTGCATTGCAAAAGCTTGGCAAGATTTCTTTGACTTTGTTGACCAAGATTTCTTTGACTTTGTTGACCAAACATACAACAGATAACTCCTTGAGGATAATGAGTTACATGGGTATAACACATTTATCTATAAATTCTCCTGCCTCTAATTTATCAGAAAAACTCAAATATATTAACATTTATTTATCGTAACTGCATAAAAACCCAGACATTTCCTTTTCATTTCAAATTGGAGTATCACCACCACCTTCTCTATCACTATCATCACCTTAACAGCGATGAGTGGTTATCTGTAAATACTGGCCTCGTCAAAGCCCATATCCTTCATTAAGTAAAAAGAGCAAGTGTGGCAAGTGAGTGGGAAATGACACTATCAATTCTAAGCTACATACTTGAAATGGATTGCCATTCCTTACCATTACTGGCTCCTGTATCTCCCTGGTGTTTAGTACCCATAAAGCAGGAAGGCAGCAATAACCTTTTCAAGGGATTTGGGAATGGACTTTCTTCAAGGAATTGTGGAAAACAATCCTTCATATAATTTGTGTGCCTTTTGGAATCAATTGGTAAAATACTGAAAACATTATCTATTAATAAAGTGCTCAAAATACCATGTAAAGAGTAAATTGTTCTTCTGTTTTAGATTGGAAGTAGAAGCAGCGTCTATTCTCCTGAAAGCAATGTCCGAAAAACTGGATCATATATATATGAACAATTTATGCCGACAGATGGCACAGATGTGAAGGTACAGAGCACCTTTTCAAACTAAAGTAATCCTCAGTATACAAACAATATTATTTGAGCTTTTCATGTCCATGGAAATTATGGTTTTCATGAGCAATCCAAGCTCACTGGCAACAGTTCTTTGGCCTTAGTCATAAATACTTAAGTTTTCGCTAAATTTTTGCAATACTATAAAGTAATTTTATTTTTTATGGCAACTGCCCTCCTTATTTTTGAATGCCTTACCTCGAGGAAAGAAAATTACTCTAGAATATCCATGTCCTCCAGAAATGCTACCTGACCTACGGAGTTGCTCCAATACCTTGTATTTTCTTTTAAAGCAACATTTGCAGTTCCTGTGTAGCATGGAAAATCTATGTTTTTTTCCCTCTTTCAATGAGTCCTTATACTACTGTCTGAGCTTCCATCTCACTCATGTTTTTTTTTCCTCTTCAAAATACAATTCTGAAGGTTTATACAGTTGGTCCAGATTATGCTCATGCAGAGGCTCGCAAATCTCCTGCTCTGGATGGCAAGGTTGAGCGTGACAGTGAAGGAAAGGAAGTTCGATATCCTGTCATACTAAACGCCAGAGAGAAGCTAATTGCTTGGAAGGTTTGCCTTGCTTTTAAGGTGAGTGGTCGAATTAATAAGTGCACACAGTTAGTTTAATAAAAACAGAACACCGTTTGACTATGATGAAAATAAGTGCTTCGTGCTAGCATTAAACATAAAGAAAATACATAAAGAAATTTAAAAGAATGATAGCTTAAAGCCGAGATACTAGTACTTTGAAATTTTAGTTTTTTACGAATCTTCGGATGTGTTCTGTGCAAAATCTGGATATTTTACACTGATTCTTGAAATTAAATGTCATTTGTTTGGGGAAAAAAAAAATCAGTTTGGCATTCGTATTTACTTAAATCTTTTACCAGTGGCAGCTTGTACGTTGATTAAATGTAAAAGAAATGTGACTAAATGCTGAAATAGACTGAAAATTTATGTTGTGGGAATGAACATATATTCCCAATGTAAATGATTCCTAATAACATTCTCACATTTAAATTAATATAGTTGTGGTCTTTTTAAATTAAATGTGATATTAATATTTTTTTCTGTATCAGTGTTAAGTCTTAACATGGCAGATCATTGAATTGTGGAGAAATTTCATTTGTGTTCCTTTTCTGGTGTGTTGGCAATTTGAACTTCAGTTTTCAAAATTCTGCACTTTGTGAAACGTAATTTAAACAGGTTGGAACATCTTTCCTTGTGATTGGAAACAGAATCAGGCCATTTCAGTCCAACTTATCGATGCCAGCTTTGAATCCTCTTGCTAATCCCATTTGCTGTACTTTCATTGCCACTGGTTAAAAATCTTGGAATCGCTACCCAGGATTATGAACCATCCGTGATGAAGAAACAATGTTGTATTTCTATGTACAGGTGCACAACCTTTTATCCGAAAGCATTGGGACCAGACACTTGTCGGATTTCGGACATTTTCGGATTTCTGAATGGAAGATTTTTAGGGTAGATTAGGTAGGTAGCGCGGGCGGCTTGAAAAGTCTGGAGCGGCTGCCTCCTCCCCGGAGACTGGGGAATCATTGTAAATCATTGCATAAATGTTAGTCAGTTAGTTTGGAGGGATTTTATGTGGTGGTGGTGGGGTGAGAAGGGGGAAACTTTAATTCTTAGTGCACTACCTGGTCCGCGACTCCCAACATCGCGGAGCTGGGGGCTCCGTCCGGCCGCGGGCGGCGCCGGTTGGAGCTCCGACCCCGGCAACTCTACCCCTGGCTGCGAGGCGCTCCAAATCCAGCGCCGCCCGCGGCCGGACGCCCGCAGCCCCAGCTCCGCGAATGTTGGGAGTCGGCGGCCACAGCGCTCCGGAGGCTTACCGCACGCACGGCCGCGGTAAGGCATTGCCCGCTCCCGCTGGTATCCCAGCGCTGCGACGCCGCCGACTCCCAACATTCCGGAGCTGCGGGCGTCACGGTCCGCGGGCGGCGGTGGATTTGGAGCGCCTCGTAGCCAGGGGTAGAGTTGCCGGGGTCGGAGCTCCAACCGGCGCCGCCCGCGGCCGGAAGGAGCCCCCAGCTCCGCGATGTTGGGAGTCGCGGACCAGGTAGGGCGCTAAGAATTAAAGTTTTTCCCTTCTCACCCCACCACCACCACATAAAATCCCTCCAAACTAACTGACTAACATTTATGCAATGATTCCCCGGTCTCCAGGGAGGAGGCAGCCGCTCCAGACTTTTCAAGCCGCCCGCGCTACCTACCTGAGATAGAGTTGCCGGGGTCGGAGCTACAACCGGCGCCGCCCGCAGCCCCAGCTGGGAGTTGGCGGCCACAGCGCTGCGGAGCTTACTGCACGGCGACCCGGTAAGGCATTGACCTCTCCCCGCCTCTCCGACCAGGTAGGGGACTAAGAATTAAAGTTTACCCCTTCACATAAAAGCCCTCCAAACTAACTGACCAACATTTAAGCAATGATTTACAGATGTTTAAGTGTCTCCCTGGTCTCCGGGGAGGAGGCAGCCGCTACAGTAGTACAGACCTGGGTTGACCGTGGGTCGTTTCGGGTCAAGTTTGGCGCCAAACGCGAGCTTTGGTGTGCAGACGACATCCTGGGGAAAAATGGCCGGTTTTCGGTGTTTTTCAGTTTCCGGAACTCCGGATAAAAGGTTGTGCACCTGTAACTGCCACAATTTCCAATGATCTATGTGGTGTCTTACCAGTACCTCAAAAGGCAATTTGTCAGTGTTGTCAGCAAAGCATGCATCATTTAAAATGAATAACAAAGTTTGTACTTCTTCAAACTTTGGTTTCTTCGAATCTAACCCTTGCAGTAAGATTGTGCAATCTGTGATAAAATTGAGGCACCTTGATATACAGTTTAAATCCTGATTTTATACAGTTGTTCACAGGGGGCCCTTGGATAAAAATGTATGCCTGCAAATTCTATCTTAAAGTACTGTTCTTTCAGTGCTATATGATGCTATATATTACATAACAATAGCAAATTTCTTCAAGTGAAATTGGACCAGATAATTCCCATAACAACCCACATTTGTGTACTTTGTTGCATTTCCAGCGTTAGATTGTCGTCGCCGATCAACTGAACTCTGACAACAGAGAGTGGTGAATCTCTGGAACTCTCTGCCACAGAGGGTAGTTGAGGCCAGTTCATTGGCTATATTTAAGAGGGAGTTAGATGTGGCCCTTGTGGCTAAGGGGGATCAGAGGGTATGGAGAGAAGGCAGGTACGGGATACTGAGTTGGATGATCAGCCATGATCATATTGAATGGCGGTGCAGGCTCGAAGGGCCGAATGGCCTACTCCTGCACCTAATTTCTATGTTTCTATGTAACTTCCATTCATTTTCCAGACACACTTTATTTACTTGTGCATCAGGAACATTGATGTGCGTCAATGAATGCCTAAAGATTGTTGTGCTGTACAGCTACCCTAACCTTTGTCATACTGCAGCTTCCACATTGTGCTGTACAGCTATCTTAACATTTGTCATACTGCAGCTTCCACAAGTTCATGCACCTAATAAAATCAATCATTACTCATTTTAACCAGTATTCGCAGAAATTACTCAAAAGTTCCAAGCAACAGCCACCGTGAATTTGGCTCCATAAACAAGAGGCGCAGTGTGCTTTGTTCTTGGTTTATTACTGATTTGAGGGGATACTGAATTGATGAGATGTTCTCGAAGGATAGTGTCACAGCTGGCTGCAGTGGGCTCAATGTTTCCTGTAACGCATCACAGTATGTTAAAAATATCAGAGAGAGCTTGTTACAGTGCTTAGCTACTGACCGACCCTTTCAATGGGTCCCTCTGTTAGACCACTGCTCAACAACAATTGCAACTGGATGGGCATGGGCAGGTGACTTGAAGTATTGATTGCACTAGTGAAGCACTAAAAGCAGAGACACCTGTGTGGTGTCTATTTAAATTGCTGTTTCTTTTTTTTTCTCCCTCCCACAAATATGTAATTACTGATTTTGTTCCATTCTGTTTTGTGGTTTTGTATTTTGCACAATCCGCAATCATTGCCACTTTTCATTTCACTGCACATCTCGTATGCGTATGTGATGAATGGACTTGACTTGACCTCATTATTATTATACCTCGTTCCCCTGCTGTTATATAGTACCAATCTTTCTACTACACCAAATAAGTTCATCCTTAAACTTCAGGATTTGGGCCTCCATCAGCAACTGGTTTTGAGACTACCTAACTGATAGACCCCAATCAATCAGAATTGGTCATAACAATTCCTCCACCCTGATCCTCCACAGTAGTGCCCCTCAAGGATGTCTGCTGAGTACTTTGCTCTACTCCTTGTACATCCACGACTATATGGCTAAGTACAACTCCAACTCAGTTGTTAAATTGGCCAAAGATACCACTGTGATCAGCTGGATCAACAATTATGATAAGTCAAAGTACAGGATAGCAATTAAGAACCTTATTACATCCATGTTGCTTGTAATGTCAGCAAAATAAAAGAGTTGTTGACCTAAGCAAGTGGGGGTTGGGTGAATACAACTCTGCCCTCATCAATGGAGCTGAGGAATCTAACTTGGTCCCTTCACATTGATGGAGTGATTTAGAAAATGTATTAGTGTCTTTTTTTAGGTGTCTTACAAGATCTGTTCAGTTTAGTTTATTGTCACATGTACTGAGGTACAGTGAAAAGCTTTTGTCACGTGCTAACCAGCCAGCGGAAAGACAATACATGATTTAAATCAAGCCATTCACAGTGTACTTATCAAGCCTGATAAGGTTTAATGTAAGATAAAACCAGTAAAGTCAGATCAAAGCTAGCCCAAGGGTCACCGATGAGGTAGATGGTAGTTCAGGACTGCTCTCCAGTTGTGGTCTGGTGGTCCATTTGTTTGATAACGGCTGGGAAGAAACTGTCCCTGAATCTGGAGGTGTGCGTTTTCACACTTCTATATCCTTTGCCCGATGGAAGAGGGGGAAAGAGGGAGTGGTCAGGATGTGACTCGTCCTTGATTATGCTGCTGACCATACCGAAGCAGCGTGAGGGAGGTTGGTTCATGTGATGGTCTGGGCTGCATCCACAATCAGCTGCGATTTCTTGCTGTCTTGAATTGAGATGTTCCCAAACTAAGCTGTTATGCATCCCGATAAAATGCTTTCTATGGCACATCTGTAGAAGTTGGTGAGATTTGTAGGGGACATGCCAAACTTCCCAAACCTTCTAAGGAAGTAGAGGCAATGGTGTGCTTTCTTGGTCGTTGATCAATATGGGTGGTCCAGGAGAAGTTGTTGGTGATATTAACACCTAGGAATTTTAAGTTTTCAACCATCACTACTACGGCACCATCAATGAAAAGGGGGGTATGAGTACCGCTTTGTTTCCTGAAGTCACTATCTCCTTTGTCTTGCTGATATTGAGAGAAACGTTGTTGACTCGGGACAATCAGGACAATCTCATTCTTGTACACCGTCTCATCTGTATGTCTATCAGTATACTATTGAACTTCCACAGATGTGCTACAGAAAGTATTCTGACGGATGCATGTCAGCCTGATACTGTGATACCAGCTCTGCTCTTGCCTGCCTAAACCTACAGAGAGAGTTTGTCTCGTACGTCCATCCAATCCATCTGCATGGTGTGTTGGATCAGGAAGACTGGAAGTACCATCAAGGATTCCTGTCAACCAGGTCGTTCCATTTTTTTCTCTTCTATCTTGCGGATGAAGATAGAAGAGCATGAAAGCTTGGATGTCGAGACTTGAGAACAGCTTCTTCCCCACTGCTGTCTTAAAATTGCCTCTTTAACACCCCATTCTCGGAAGAGCTGCCACATAATCTGATTCTCAACGCTCTCTTTCCTTTGGTTACCATGTTATTGTATTAAAAAATAATTTTTTTGCACTGTTAGGATTTTGCACAACAATCTTCCGTCATTCTGCTGCTTTGCACTTGCAGTTGTATTTATCATTACTGTATTATATATACGGTTTAATTTATGAGCTTCATCTGTCATAGAGTCGTACAGCATGGAAAATAGCCCCTTCGGCTCAACTTGCCCACACTGACCAACATCAAAAGTCAAAGTCAATTTTATTCATCACATGCACCCAAAGGTGCAGTGTCCCATCTACACTAGTTCCACCTGCCTGCGTTTGGCTCATATACCTCTAAACCTGAATTAAGCATGTACCATCCATTCATCTGAAGAAGGCATTTCATTGTACCCCGTATTGTATATTACAATTTCAGATTAGTCTGAATCTTAATCTACCCAAGTATATAAAGTATTGGAACTCATAAGCAGATGGACAAAATAAGTTAAGCGGCACAATTAGCCGAGCTATTGCTGTCTGTGGTAAGAGTTTGTACATTGGCATGATGACCACGTGGGATTCCACTAGGTGTTTCAATTTCCTCCTACATCCTAGACATTGGATTACTAGGTTAAAAAAGACACAAAGTGCTGGAGTACTTCAGCGGTTCAGGCCGCATCCCTGGAGAACATGGATAGTTGACGTTTAGGGTTGGGATCCTTCGCAGAAATTGGGACCCTAGACAGGGTGAACAAGAAGGACCCATTTCCCATGATAGAAGGCTCGGTAATTATTAACCTTAACCTACCAATTAATAGGTTACTCATACCTACCAGTTGTAATTGGTAGACCTACCAATTGGTGTAAATTGGCCCTAGTGTGTATTTAGGTAGTGGAATTGCTGGGAGAATAACATGGGATTAGGTTCCGGTTGGTGTAATTGGATGGTTGATGGTTGGCATGGACTCAGTGGGTCGAAGGGCCGGTTTCCTTGCTATATTTAAAAAAAAAATGATAATATATGTCCCAGGCCTTTAGCAAGGAGTAGTCAGGATTGCTGATGTGGTCAGTACTTTTGTTCTTGAAAAATGAAGGAGAAGTTGATGAGCTGAGCAACTAAACTGATCAGCTTAATATTGTCCCTGAGTAAGCTATCGGAAAATTTCTGTGGAATATTAGAAATCAGCATTTTGGAAGGTTAATCAAAGTCTTAATCTTAAATCAATGTTAAACCAGTATTTGCATGGTCCCACGTGATGTTTTGATCAAGAAGCTAAAAGCTATGGGATACAAGAGAAGGTGATGAACACGATATAAACAAAAATTATCAGAAGGAAACAACAGATAGCAAATCATCAGCAGGATTTTTAATGAATGAAGGAGTTCTAGGGGGCATGGAATCACGAGAGACTGACTAGGTGGACACACAAGTGATATTGAAACTTAGTTCCAAAAAATGTGAGGATAATGCTTTCAGTAACAAAAATGATAAAGAAAAACCTAAAATGTGTAAAGGAACAGAGGGATCTTTGGGGTGCACATCCACAAATTCTTGAAGGTGCCAGGCCAGATAGATCATAAGGAATAGGATTAGAATTAGGCCATCAAGACTACTCCGCCATTCAATCATGGCTGATCTATGTCTCCCTCCTAACCCAATTCTCCTGTCTTCTCCCCAAAACTGATAAACTGGTTAAAAATGCCCAGGCATAGAATATAAAATATGCAAGAACTGAATTAACATGAGTAGGCCATAGTTAGAATATATCTGCTCAAGACACCACTGAAAAAGTATAATTGCACTGATAAAAGTTCAAAGAAGATATGTACGGTTATTGCTGGGGTTGGATATTTGACACTTATGTGGTTGCTTTCTTTGGAACAAAGGTGTATGGACAGACTTAACTGAAAGGCTTAGACAGGGCGTAATAGAAGGGCACGTTTCCCATGGCAGAGACCTTAGTAATTAAGTTAACAGGTCAAATTATTTGTTATGGAAACATCTTTCACTGAGAAAATAGTGATACTCTAGATCTCTCTGTTACAAGAATACTGCAGCCAGAAGCTCTCATCACATTAAACAGATACCTGGATAAACATTTGAAGTCACAACATGTAAAGTGAAGGAGTGAACTGGGAAGTGGGAGTAACGTCAATAGCTCATGTTTTTTTGGCCGTCATTGGTATGAGGGGCTGAATAGGTTCTGCTGTAAAATTCTGCTCTGATGATCTTATCTTTTTTTATAGCAAACAGTTTGTGGCTTTGATTTACTAAGAGCCAATGGTCAATCCTATGTCTGTGATGTTAATGGCTTCAGCTTTGTGAAGAATTCCATGAAGTATTATGATGATTGTGCAAAGATTTTAGGGTAAGATTTTTAATTGTTACTTTTCCATAATTGTATTTATTTCTTTATGGAGCAGTATAGAAGACTAGAACAATATATCTTTGATTGTAGGACTTTACTAGATCATTTGTAGTCAGAAAAGTATCATTTACCAAAACATTTCCTCTTAACATAGAAAAACATAGAAAATAGGTGCAGGAATAGGCCATTCGGCCCTTCGAGCCTGCGCCACCATTCAATATGATCATGGCTGATCATCCAACTCAGTATCCCGTACCTGCCTTCTCTCCATTCCCCCTGATCCCCTTAGCCACAAGGGCCACGTCTAACTCCCTCTTAAATATAGCCAATGAACTGGCCTCAACTACCCTCTGTGGCAGAGAATTCCACAGATTCACCACTCTCTGTGTGAACAATGACTTTCTCATCTCGGTCCTAAAAGACTTCCCCCTTATCCTTAAACTGTGACCCCTTGTCCTGGACTTCCCCAAGATCGGGAGCAATCTTCCTGCATCTAGCCTGTCCAACCTCTTAAGAATTTTGTAAGTTTCTATAAGATCCCCCCTCAATCTTCTAAATTCTAGCGAGTACAAGCCAAGCCAAGCCAAACCTGTTAGTTTGACTTCAGTGGTGGGCAAATTAATGGAAAAGATACTTAGAGACAATATATATAAGCATCTAGATAAACAGGGTCTAATTAGGAACAGTCAACATGGATTTGTGCCTGGAAGGTCATGTTTGACTAATCTTCTTGAATTTTTTGAAGAGGTTACTAGGGAAATTGACGAGGGTAAAGCAGTGGATGTTGTCTATATGGACTTTAGTAAGGCCTTTGACAAGGTTCCTCATGGAAGGTTGGTTAAGAAGGTTCAACTGTTGGGTATAAATGCAGGAATAGCAAGATGGATTCAACAGTGGCTGAATGGGAGAAGCCAGAGGGTAATGGTGGATGGCTGTTTATCGGGTTGGAGGCAGGTGACTAGTGGGGTGCCTCAGGGATCTGTGTTGGGTCCTTTGTTGTTGGCATGTACATCAATGATCTGGATGAAGGTGTGGTAAATTGGATTAGTAAGTATGCAGATGATACCAAGATAGGGAGTGTTGTGGATAATGAAGAGGATTTCCAAAGTCTACAGTCTACAGAGTGATTTAGGCCATTTGGAAAAATGGGCTGAAAGATGGCAGATGGAGTTTAATGCTGATAAATGTGAGGTGCTACACCTTGGCAGGACAAATCAAAATAGGACTTACATGGTAAATGGTAGGGAATTGAAGAATCCAGTTGAACAGAGGGATCTGGGTATAACCGTGCATAGTTCCTTGAAGGTGGAATCTCATATAGATAGGGTGGTAAAGAAAGCTTTTGGTATGCTAGCCTTTATAAATCAGAGCTTTTGAGTATAGAAGCTGGATGGATGTAATGTTAAAATTGTACAAGGCATTGGTGAGACCAAATCTGGAGTATGGGGTACAATTTTGGTCGCCAAATAATAGGAAGGATGTCAACAAAATAGAGAGAGTACAGAGGAGATTTACTAGAATGTTGCCTGGGTTTCAACAACTAAGTTACAGAGATAGGTTGAATAAGTTAGGTCTTTATTCTCTGGAGCGCAGAAGGTTAAGGGGGGACCTGATAGAGGTCTTTAAAATGATGAGAGGGATAGACAGAGTTGATGTGGACAAGCTTTTCCCTTTGAGAATAGGGAAGATTCAAACAAGAGGACATGACTTCAGAATTAAGTGACAGAAGTTTAGGGGTAATATGAGGGGGAACTTCTTTACGCAGAGAGTGGTGGCGGTGTGGAATGAGCTCCCAGTGGAAGTGGTGGAGGCAGGTTCATTGGTATCATTTAAAAATAAATTGGATAGGCATATGGATGAGAAGGGAATGGAGGGTTATGGTATGAGTGCAGGCAGGTGGGACTAAGGGGGAAAAAAAGTTGTTCGGCATGGACTTGTAGGGCAGAGATGGCCTGTTTCCGTGCTGTAATTGTTACATGGTTATATGGTTATAAGTCTATCCAGTCTTCATATGAAAGTCCTGACATCCCAGGAATCAGTCTGGTGAACCTTCTCTGTACTACCTCTATGGCAAGAATGCTTTTCCTTAGATTAGGAGACCCTTGTCCCTTAGCTATTTACTGGTTAATGTGACTGCTAAGTGACCAGCATCCCTTTAGTTCCATGTTTCTATTTTATAAGTGAGTTCAAATAGAACCTGAAACCAATTATTTTTTTAAGAATGTTTAAGAAGGAACTGCAGATGCTGGAAAATTGAAGGTAGAATAAATGTGCTGGAGAAACTCAGGGGGTGCGGCAGCACCTGTGGAGCGAAGGAAATAGGCAACATTTTGGGCCGAAACCCTTCAGACTGATGTAGGATGTGGGGGGGGGCGGGAAGAAGAAGGAAGCGGAGGGGCCAGAGGGTTGATGGAGAGCTGAGAAGGGGAGGAGACAGTGAGGGATACCTGAAATTGGAGAAGTCAATGTTCATGCCGCTGGGGTATGAACTGCCCAAGTGAAATATGAGGTGCTGCTCCTCCAATTTCCAGTGGTCCTCACTCTGGCCATGGAGGAGACCCAGGACAGAAAGGTCGGATTTGGAATGGGAGGGGGAGTTAAAGTGCTGAGCCACCGGGAGATCAGGTTGGTTATCGCGGACCGAGCGGAGGTGTTCGGCGAAGCTATCGCCAAGCCTAAGCTTGGTCTCACTGATGTAGATCAGCTGACATCTAGAGTAGCGGATGCAATAGATGAGGTTGGAGGAGGTGCTGGTGAACCTCTGTCACACCTGGAATGACTGCTTGGGTCCTTGAATGGAGTCGAGGGGGGATGTAAAGCGACAAGTGTAGCATCTCTTGCGGTTGCAAGGGAAAGTGCCCGGGGAGGGGGTGGCACGGGTGGGAAGGGATGAATTGACCAGGGAGTAACGGAGGGAGTTGGTCTTTGTGGAAAGCAGACACGGGAGGAGATGGGAAGATATGGCGAGTGGTGGGGTCAAGTTGGAGGTGGTGAAAACGACGGAGGATTATTTGCTGTATGTGACGGCTGGTAGGGTGGAAGGTGAGGACTAGGGGGACTCTGCCCTTGTTGCGAGTGGTGGGTTGGGGAGAGAGAGCAGTGTTAAGGGGTATGGAAAAGACCCCGGTGAGAGCCTCATCTATAGTAGGGAAGGGGAACCCCCATTCCCTGAAGAACGAGGATATCTCCGATGCCCTGGTGTGGAACACCTCATCCTGGGAGCAGATGTGGTGTAGACGGAGGAATTAGGAGTGGGGGGTGGAGTCCTTTCAGGAAGCAGGTTGGGAAGAAGTGTAGTCTAGATAGTCATGGGAGTCAGTGGGTTTATAGTGGATATCGGTCAGAAGTCTATCACCTGCGATGGAGATAGTGAGATCAAGAAATGGTAGGGAAGTATCAGAAAAGGTCCAGGTGTATTTGAGTGCCGGATGGAAGTTAGTGGTGAAATGGATGAAGTCAGTGAGTTGTGTGTGGGTGCAGGAGGTAGCACCAAAGCAATCGTCGATGTAGCATAGGTATAGGTCGGGGATGGCGCCCTGGTACGTCTCGAACAAGGATTGTTCGACGTACCCTACAAAGAGGCAGGTATAGCTAGGGCCCATGCGCGTGCCCATAGCTACACATTGTATTTGGAGGAAATGGGAGGAGTCAAACGAGAATTTATTAAGGGTAAGGACCAGCTCTGCTAGGTGGAGGAGAGTATCTGTAGACGGGGATTGGTTGGTTCTCCTGTCGAGGAAGAAACGGAGGGGCTTTGAGACCCTCCTGGTGGGGGATGGAGTTGTAGAGTGACTGGACGTCCATGGTGAAGATTAGGGAATGGGAGCCAAGAGAACGGGATTCCCGGAGACGACGGAGAGTGTCTGAGGTGTCTTGAACATAGATAGGGAGGGATTTAACCAGGGGGGGATAGGATGGAGTTGAGGTATGTGGAAATAACTTCAGTAGGGCATGAACAGGCAGAGGCAATGGGTCTACCAGGACAGTCAGGTTTGTGGATTATTTTTTTAAGAATAGGTGTACACTTTGTACCTAGAATTGCCAAACACAGCAGAAACGTATTTTGATTAAGCCAAGTTATAATAAAAGATAAAAATTAAAATCATTTTACTCATGATTTATTTTTACTCACAAATTCTGTTGATTATTTTACAGAAACCTCATCATGCGAGAGTTAGCTCCACAATTTCGTATCCCATGGTCTATTCCTACCGAAGCAGAGGACATCCCTATTGTACCTACTACATCTGGCACCATGTAAGGCTGCTGCGGATTAGTATTATACGTAGCAGGAATGCAATCAAATTTGGATTAAATGGATGTTTTTTCTCATTAAGTAATTTTTCTTGAAGCTTTTTACAAGCTTTCAAACTTTTCTTTAATCTGCAGGAATTCAGGCTTATCTGTTTTCTGATTGTTGTTTAGGATGGAGCTTCGATGTGTGATTGCAGTCATAAGGCATGGGGATCGAACACCAAAACAGAAAATGAAAATGGAAGTGCGGCACCAGAGGTGAAATGTGGCTTCATTTGTCCTTGATGAGTATAGAAGCTGGGATGTAATGTTAAAATTGTACAAGGCATTGGTGAGACCAAATCTGGAGTATGGTGTACAATTTTGGTCGCCAAATTATAGGAAGGATGTCAACAAAATAGAGAGAGTACAGAGGAGATTTACTAGAATGTTGCCTGGGTTTCAACAACTAAGTTACAGAGATAGGTTGAATAAGTTAGGTCTTTATTCTCTGGAGCGCAGAAGGTTAAGGGGGGACCTGATAGAGGTCTTTAAAATGATGAGAGGGATAGACAGAGTTGATGTGGACAATTTTCCCTTTGAGAATAGGGAAGATTCAAACAAGAGGACATGACTTCAGAATTAAGGGACAGAAGTTTAGGGGTAATATGAGGGGGAACTTCTTTACGCAGAGAGTGGTGGCGGTGTGGAATGAGCTCCCAGTGGAAGTGGTGGAGGCAGGTTCATTGGTATCATTTAAAAATAAATTGGATAGGCATATGGATGAGAAGGGAATGGAGGGTTATGGTACGAGTGCAGGCGGGTGGGACTAAGGGGAAAAAAAATTGTTCGGCATGGACTTGTAGGGCCGAGATGGCCTGTTTCCGTGCTGTAATTGTTATATGGTTATATGATGTATTTGCTTTATTCATGTTCATATTTTTATTGCTATTTTTGATGTTTTTAAAGTCATCATATTTTATTGAATATTATATCTTAATTGAATTTGTTTATGAATTTACTAATGCAAAGAAGGTACAGTATACAAAATGTATCACTTTTGATGATGTTTCAATTCATGAACTACATTTGGAAATATGCATGGGTCATTTTCCTGATTCTGAACTGCTGAGAATTGTAAACATTTCACATTGCACTGTGAGCAGCAGTTTGCTTTGTTATCTTTTCTTCAATGGTTTCAAAGAACTTTTATTGTCACATGTACCAATTAAGGTACAGTGATATGCGAATTACCATACAGCCATACGAAACAAAAAAGCAAGAAGACGCACAAATACATAAAAGTTAACTTAAACATCCACCACAGCGGATTCCGCTCAAATTCTTCACTGTGATGGAAGGCAAAACAGTCCAACCTTCTTCCTCTTTATTTCTCCTGCGGTCGGGGCGTCCGTCGGAGCGATCAAAGCTCCCACAGCCGGCGGTCGATCCTGTCGGAGCGATCGAAACTCCCGTGTCGGGAGTGCTCCATCAGGATTAAGAATTATTTGCTTTCACTCCACTTCTTTGGTTCTGAACTGACTTTCGAGTCTAGTGTGGTAGAGATGTTGCACTTCTTTGAGGAGGTTCTTCGTTCTTTGCTTCTCCCCAGCTGGCAGTGTGGTAGAGATGTCAAATTTCTCGTGTCCAGTAAATTACTTTTGATAGCTTTGCAGAGACTGTTGGTCGTATCTCCAGTGTTTTGAGATGCTTTCCATAAAAGTCTAAAAGTCTCTGAAGTATACAGGAGGTTGGGGATAACTGCTGACTAATAGACAATGTGACAGGTTTTAAACCTTGATCTTCAATTCTCTCCATAGAGGACGAGAAGCTATGTTGGGGTACTGTTGGTGATGGTGAATTTAATCATTGCTATTGTTAAGAGGAGACTCGAGAGAAATAGGAAATGTTCCATTATTCCCAAGGTGGATCTTTATTTTCAGAGGGTGGTATTGTGCAGGACAGTCAGGTTAAAAGAGGACCTCAGTTTTTTTGAATGTTGAGTGTGAAACCCATCTTTTCACATGATATGGACACAAAATGCTGGAGTAATTCAGCGGGACGGGCAGCATCTCTGGAGAGAAGGAATGGGTGACGTTTCGGGTCGAGACCCTTCTTCAGACTCATCTTTTCACCTGCTTTACTAAAAGGATAAGTAATGAAGTATTATGAAATCAGTGATTAGATTTCTTCTCTTTATGATTTTTCAATCCAAAAACTCAGAAATATCTTCCTTACTGAAACTCCAGTAGCATCATATTTTTATTTTTTTTTAAACTGATGTAAAGCTCTCACTTAGTACCTCTGCCATAATGAATAGATTTCATTTTTGGTCTCGAATTAGCCACATTTGTCCTCATTCGGGCTTTTTCTTGTTCACATTATTGTTAAATAATTTTAGACTTAATTTCTGGCCATGACCATTTTTATTTCTCATGTTTCATTGCTACTATTATTTCCTTTTGAATTCCCCTCTGTGGCATCAGGGACACTACCGGGTTCAGCAGTGAGCACACCGACACTCGCAGTGATTTATTCTATTTACATTGATACGAAAGTCCAGGACCGCATTGGGGCACTGTCCCTCGTTGACAGCGCACATGTGCGATGATGCTGGACATCTTGGGCTTGAACCAACAACTTACTCCCGGTAACTTACTCCTGGTATTGGAAGCAGGAGGTGTGGCAATCTCGGGCTTCTTTCTGCAGTTCACCCTTGCCTTGACAGTAGGTGCTGACAGTACGCATTTCTTCCTGCCAGCTCTGCTTTGGACATGAAGAGGTGACACTAGCAGTTTCTGTACTATCCTGATTGGCAGTCTGTGCGTACGTATGTCCTCATTGATTGATTTGATTTGATTCCTTTATTGTAATTCAGACCTTTCGGTCTGAACAAAATTTTGTTGCCTGCAGTCATACACAAAAATAATAAATAACAAAACATACAATAAACACAAATTAACATCCACCAAAGTGAGTTCACTAAGCAACTCCTCACTATGATGGAGGCAAAAGTCTTAGTCTCTGTCTCTTCCATCCTTGATCTCCCTCTGCGCTGAGGCGATCCAGGCCGAAGATTCCGCCCTCCCGTCCAGCGGACCTCCGTGGTGATGTCGCCGCTGCCGAAAGCCGGAACGCCGTCTCCGCTCCGAGTCGGCCCGCCACAGCCTCAGCTCCGAGTCGGGCTGCTGCCGAAAGCTGGAACGCCGCCTCAGCGAGTCGGACCACCGCTGCCTCAGCTCCAGGTCCCGCTGCCTCAGCCCCGAGTACCGCTGCCTCAGCCCCGAGACCCGCTGCCTCAGCCCCGAGACCCGCTGCCTCAGCCCCGAGTCCCACAGTCTCAGCTCCGGGCCGCTGCCGAAAGCTGGAACGCCGCATCAGCGAGTAGGGCCACCGCTGCCTCGGCCCCGAAGTCGGCCAGCCTTGCGTTGTAAGTCCTGGCTGGTTCTGCCTCCGGAGCCTCGAGGTCGGTCGCAGATTGGAGGCCGCCAGCTCCGCCATTAGGCCTCAGCGCAGACGGAAGCAGAGAAGGAGGATACGACAAGAAAGTTGCATTCCCCCGAAGGGAGAGACAAAAAAAAAAAATTGTCTAGACGGGAAGAGATTCTGGCATCTCTGGCTTGCCCCAGCCATTCACGTAGCCTCGGGTAGCAATGCTGGCTGTGTAGGGCTTCTTTCCCAGCAGTCCAGATGACCACATGGCTCTGATAGTCTATGGTTTGTCCCAGTGGCTAAGTCTTCCTCAAACCTGTGACAGGAACACAGCTAACAGCGATGTTCAAGAAAGAACTGCAGATGCTGGAACAATCGAAGTTAGACAAAAAAGCTGGAGAAACTCAGCGGGTGAGGCAGAATCTATGGAGAGAAGGAACAGGTGACGTTTCGGGTCTAGACCCCTTCTTCAGACAGAAGAAGGGTCCCGACTTGAAACGTTGCCTATTCCTCTCCGTTGCCTCACCCGTTGAGTTTCTCCCGCATTTTTGGACTACCAGCTAACAGGACGGCACTCCACTGTGTCCCTTCACTCTCTTCTTTCTTCACTTTCTCTCCTTCTCTCATCTTCTCCCCTCTGGGTAAAATGCCTGGGTTTTATAGGGAATTGACTGACAAGGTTCAAGTGGCCAACCAATACCAACTAATGGGACCCAGCTGTTACCAACAATGCTGAGGATTGGTCTCTTCTGGTCAGTCAGCCAGTTAAAGGGATCGGAGCAACATCCATGGGAGAGGATGCTGTCAAATCTTCTTTCAGTCTTCAGCCTGGTTTTCACCTGCAATAGCAACCTGGCATCTGACATTGTTTTGTTTTCTCCTAATCTATTTAGCTCTCTATTGTTTGACTATTCAGGGAAAATTAGATGTAAATTCAAATACTTGAAATCTGAAATAAAAACAGAAAATGCTGGAAATATTCTGCATGTCAGACAGCATAGGATCTGTTCCTGTGGATTGGAGGGCAGCTAATGTCATCCCACTTTTAAAGAAAGGCGGGAGAGAGAAAACGGAATTATAGACCAGTTAGCCTGACATCGGTGGTGGGAAAGATGCAGGAGTCAATTATAAAAGATGAAATAGCGGCACATTTGGATAGCAGTAATAGGATCGGTCCGAGTCAGCATGAATTTACGAAGGGGAAATCATGCTTGACTAAACTTCTGGAATTTTTGGGTATGTAACTAGGAAAATGGACAAGGGAGAGCCAGTGGATGTTGTGTACCTGGAGTTTCAGAAAGCGTTTGATAAGGTCCCACATAGGAGATTAGTGGGCAAAATTAGAGCACATGGTATTGGGGGTAGAGTGCTGACATGGATAGAAAATTTGTTTGCTGACGAAACAAAGAGTAGGGATTAACGGGTTCCTTTCAGAATGGCAGGCCGTGACTTAGCAAGGCTCAGTGCTGGGACTGCAGCTGTTTACAATATACATTAATGATTTAGATGAAGGGATTAAAAGTTACATTAGCAAATTTGCAGATGACGCAAAGCTGGGTGGCAGTGTGAACTGTGAGGAGGATGCCACGAGAATGTAGGGTGACTTGGACAGGTTGGGGGAGTGGGCAGATGCATGGCAAATTAAGTTTAATGCGGATAAATGTGAGGTTATCCACTTTGGTGGCAAAAATAGGAAGGCAGATTATTATCTAAATGGTGTCAAGTTGGGAAAACGGGGAGTACATTGAGATCTGGTGGTCGTTGTTCATCAGTCACAAAGTAAGCATGCAGGTACAGCATGCAATGAAGAAAGCTAATGACATGTTGGCCTTCATAACAAGATGAGTTGAGTATAGGAGCGAATAGGTCCTGCAGTTGTGCAGAGCCCTAGCGAGACCACACCTGGAGTATTATATTCAGTATTTACTTTGTCATTTTAACTGAGTACATACACAGATGAAACAAAAAAAATTTTCTCAATCAGTTCCCATCAGTGCAGTTAATAAAAACAGAATAAATACATATAGCTTTAAAAATTAAAATTACCATATCTAAAATAGGCCTAAAAATTGAAATAAAAACAGACATTCAGACCGAACAGTGGCTTTGCTTTGACAGGTGCCTAGCTGTCAAAGTATGGGCGAGGTTAGATGTGTTGGTGTATGATATATGGGGAGGGGACACAGTCCGTTAACCAGTCTTATTGCCTGTGGGAAGAAGCTGTGTAGCATCCTGCTGGTTTTGCAGCTGATGCTCCTGTACCTCTTCCCAGATGGCAGGATGGGGAAGATGTGGTGTGATGGATGATAGGGATCCTTGATAATGGAGATGGCTCAGCTGATGCTTCGCTTCTTATAGATCTCTAACAGGAAAGGGAGTGGGGCACCAATGATCCTGCTGGCTGTCTTCACTATCTTGTTGGTTTTGCTCATAAGCCTTGCAGCTCCCAAACCAGGAAGTGATGCCGTAGGTCAATATACTCTCGATGGTGCCCCTGTAGAAGGTCCTTAGATGAACAGTAGGGAGACCTGCTTTCCTTAGTCTCCGGAGAGGGTGGAGCCGCTGCTGAGCTCTTTTGATCACTGCTGTGGTGTTGGTCGTAGAGGTCAGGTCATCCGCCAAGTGAAGTCCCAAGAACTTCACACTGCTAACCCTCTCCACAGCAGGTCCATCAATATGCAGCCGAGTGTGATGTTGTTTTCCAGCCCTCCTGAAATCGATCACCATTTCCTTTGTCTTTTCTACATTGAGGGTGAGATTGTGAGATCTGCACCACTCCGTAAGCAGCTCCACCTCCATCCTGTATGCCGACTCTTTGTTGTCGCTGATGAAACCCACCACT
Organism: Leucoraja erinaceus; assembly: GCF_028641065.1. Taxonomy (NCBI): domain Eukaryota; kingdom Metazoa; phylum Chordata; class Chondrichthyes; order Rajiformes; family Rajidae; genus Leucoraja; species Leucoraja erinaceus. Next base: position 97,122,637 of record NC_073379.1, on the reverse strand, counting down.
GTTGTGTCATCAGCGAACTTATTGATATAATTATTGCTGAGTCTGGCAGTGCAGTCATGAGTAAACAGACTGAACAGCAGGGGGCTTAGGACACAGCCTTGGGGTGAGCCAGTGCTCACAGCGATGGTTCTTGATGTCCGACTGCCCACCCTGACTGTCTGCTGCCGTTGTGTCAAAAAGTTAAGGACCCCGTTGCAAGTGCCAGTGTCCACCTTCAACTTCTCCACCAGCTGCTGTGGGATGATTGTGTTAAAAGCAGTTTTGGCCTCCAAATTTGAGGAAGGACATTCTTGCTATTGAGAGAGTGCAGCGTAGGTTCACAAGGTTAATTCCCAGGATGGCAGGACTGTCATATGTTGATAGAATGGAGCGGCTGGGCTAGTATGCCCTGGAATTTAGAAGGACGAGAGGGGATTTTATTGAAACGTAAGATTATTAAGATTGGACACGCGAGACGCACAAAACTTGTTCCCAATGTTGGGGGAGTCCAGAACCAGGGGCCACAGTTTAAAAATAATGGGCAAGGCATTTAGAACGGAGATGAGGAAAAACGTGTTCACCCAGAGAGTTAAGAATCTGTGGAATTCTCTGCCTCAGAAGGGAGGCCAATTCTCTGGACGCTTTCAAGAGATAGTTAGATAGAACTCTTAAAGATAGCGGAGTCAAGAGATAAGGTAAGAAGGCAGGATTGGGGTACTGATTGTGGGTGATCATCCATGATCACATTGAATGGTAATGCTGGCTCGAAGGGCCAAATGGCCTACTACTGCACATATTGTCTATTGTCTAAAATGGAACAGAGCTAACATTTTGGCGTGAAGATCCTTGACCAAGAGCTTCTTCTTGCGAATGAAACATAAACTAAAGGCATAGTTAGATATTAAGCCGGGTGTTGATCAGCCCAGTTGTTGTCTCTATGTCAATGTCTGCCAGTCCCCGAGCTCCATTTGGTGGGTGGTAGAGCTGACATGGTTGGGTGTCTGATGTACCGCTCCGCATTCACAGGCTGGGCTCTGGTGGAGCCCCCATCTCCACGTGCTGGCATTGAAACGCCCAACTCCAGTACGAAGTCTGTTGAGCTTCACCCATGCTCCTCTGGGGAGGTCAGGCCCTGGACAGCGTTTATCTGGTGAAGAGATGCAGCTGTGTAATGGAGATGTGGTTGTCTTCCACTCCTGTGACCAGCTGTTGGTTATCCATTGTGCTTTTGTCTCAGTTGGCTGGATGGATGCTAGGAGTTGTATCCAAGATAGTTCTGATAAAGGGTTTCTGACCTGAAATCTTTCTCTTTTCACAGGTACTTCCTAACCTGCGGAATGTATTGAGTGTTTTCTATTTCTACTATTGGTGAAACACTTCCACCTTTTAAAACCCTCTCATTGTTCAATTACTGTTTTACCTGCCAAGCTTTGGTTCCACTTTACCGAGGCCAGATCGGTTTTAATTCCATTAAAACTACTTATACAATTGACTTTTTACTTTGAGTAAATGAAAAAAAAAATTCTAGAGAACTCTAAATCATTTCTTACGATTGCCAATTCCTACATGACTCCCATTAATACTTGCTCACAGAACAAAGTTCTGCATACCTGTCCACCTTGTTGGACCAAAAATCAGAGGAGAAACTGATATGTTTCATGTTTAGAATTTCCCCTGGTGTCTCTGTGTGGAAGACATAAGCCCAGAAATTGTCCTGCATTTTATACACTGGTTGCATATTAAAACATTTCTGCACAAACTTTGAGATATTTTCAACTGTACAGCAGAGCTGTAACTCCCCAGCAACCAACCACCAGGGCCTCCAGTTTGTTTTCAGCTCTGTGGTGGTTATGAGTTTGGTCAACAACTGGTATCTGAAGACACAAGTTGTCGTCTAATGCTTTTTGGTGACATCTGATGTGGCAACAGAACAAAATTTCCATTTACTCCATCAGATGCAGGTCAAATCCAGTTTTGCTGTGGCATGTCTTTTGGTTTATACCTTTTAATTAACATAAACATGTGGCTTGCTCTTTTACTGTATTGTTTCTCCTCTTTTCTCATTCCTGTTAGATTTTTTGATCTCTTTGAAAAATATAATGGATACAAAGCAGGAAAAATAAAGCTGAAGAAGCCAAAGCAGCTACAGGTAACTTTTTCTCCTTAAATTTCTAGTATAATACTAGACTAAGTATCACACGGGAGGGCTGGTCGCAATATTCCACCTCTCCAACAATTCCAATATTGGTGGCCAGTGGGGAATTGGGTGGGGGGGGTTCTGGAGTGCTAGTATGGGGGTTGTGGACTGAAGGGACTGGTTTCTAGAGGGCTAGTGTGGACTGTGGGCCGAATGGATTCTTGGGCTGGCGGCTCAGTTACTCAAGCCTGTTGTGCTGGCAGCTCACTCACTCACAGCTGGTGGGCTGGCAGTTGACTCACGGCTTTTCCTTGAAATTCCATTTCAAGCAGGGTGCAAGGCCACCAAATTCAAGTGCAGTTTCTTACCACTTCAAGCAGGATGCAAGGCCACCAAATTCAAGTGCAGTTTCATACCATTTCAAGCAGGGTGCTAGGCCACTAAAGACAGCGAGTCCTGACCTCTCCCTCCTCCATCTTGCAGAGACTAAGCCATGCCCACACTTCTGGGTTTCATAGTCCCTCCTCCCGTCCCACCAGAAGGGGCGTGGCCTTCATGGCGTGATTGACAGGAGAGAGAGTCTCAACATTAAAAAAAAAAAACACTAATAACTGTTTTATTTTTCATCGATGGGAAAATTCCTCGGCACCTGATGAGCAGAGGGGGACTGAGTAAGATGGCCAAAAATCACAGCTGTATGTGGTAGCATTTTTTCTAAAATCAATATAAAGCGCAAGCAGGGTCAAGATTAGACTTAATTATATAGAAGGCAAGGCAACTTTAATTTGGCAAGGCAACTTTAATTTGTCAAGGCAACTTTAATTAGACAACACAGCTTTAACATTTCCAAACCAAAAGCAACACAGCTTTAGCATTTCCAAACCAAAGGCAACACAGCTTTAGCATTTCCAAACTATATTTTCAAACCACATTAAGAGCACTGACAGGTCAGTAAAACCACTCACAGTTTAGTAGACATGTGTTCAGTGTTATTCACAGCTTAGATTGAGAGACATGACCCTATCACTGACTGAGGCACTCAACACTTCTGGGTTTTATAGTCCCTCCGGAAGGGGCGTGGCCTTCAGGAGAGAGGTTATGGGGAGAAGGCAGGAAAATGGGATCAGGTGGTAGAGATCAGCCATGATTGAATGGCGGAGTAGACTCGATAGTCCGAATGGCCTAATTCTACACTTATAACTTGTGAACATGAACTCTTGAGGTACAAAGAACTGTAGATGCTGAAATCCTGAGTAAAAGACAAAGTGGACTTTGCCATACTGCTAACCCCCTTAATTGTTTAAAATTGTCTTATCAATCTCAATTATTCTTACAGGTATTCAGTTGCTACCCTTTGAGGAAGAGGGTTTCAAAGACTGATGACTTCTTTGCCTGAAGTGTGCAATAGTTTTTACTCAATGACTGCTAGTTCTAGAAGTATATAAGAAAGAACTGCAGATGCTAGTTTAAATCGAAGGTAGACCCAAAATGCTGGAGTAATTCAGCAGAACAGGCAGCATCTTTGGAATGAAGGAACGGGTGACTTTTTGGGTCGAGACGCTTCTTCAGTTCTAGAATTATCATTGACATCCTGTTATCATATGACATTATTATTGGATTAATGTTGTACAAAGAATAAATAATGTATAATGGATTATCTGAGATAATATGAGAGGAAACTGGAGCACCGCAGAAAACTCTTGGGGTCACAGGGAGAATGTATAAACTCCACAGAGACAGGACCCGTGGTTAGGAACAAGCACTGGTCGCTGGAGTTACAAGGCAGCATCTCTTCCGCTACGCCATTGTGTTTCATTGTCAAGATGATCCAGAACTGAATGTGGCTGTGGTCATGATTTTGCCAATTCTGCATCATTTTAGACTACAAATAGTTGAGTGCCTTATGATGCCCCAGTTTGATTCTTGTGTCTGTATATTTACATGTATAAACTGTAATTAATCTAACAAATATTCTAAAACAATTTTCCTATTTTTTTTCAGGAAGTCTTAGATATAGCGAGGCATCTTTTGGCAGAATTGGGGCAGAATAATGATTCAGAAATAGAAGAAAGTAAAGCAAAACTTGAACAACTTAAAACAGTGCTTGAGATGTAAGTACAAGATAAATTCTATTCTACAATAAATGATTATGCTTTAACGATTACATAAAACGTAAATAAACACTTGAAAGAATATGCACCTAGAAATTCCAGTGTATCTCATGTATTTGGTTTTGATCCTTGTCTAGTTTGGGAAAATGCAACAATTTTGATCCTTGTCTAGTTTGGGAACATGCAAAGTCCTCTCTTTAAGCTATGCTTGTGAAGTCAGGAGGGAGCCTTTTGGTCTCTGGCTGGCATTGAGATGATCTGGAGGGTTTGATCTTGGCTCAGGGATTCAACAGTACTTTCTCAAACATGAAAAGTCCTAATGGGTTTTATAATCCGCTAAGTCTTCAGATACTTAAAAAACATTTTTAAATAATTGAATAATTCACAGTCATAAAAATTACTGATTGAATTGAAAGATACAACATGGAAACGGGCCCATCAGTCCATCGAGCCCTTGCTGATCATAGATCACCTGTTCACACTAGTTCTGTGTTATCTCACTTTCTTATCCACTCTCTTAACTCTCAGGACAATTTTTAGAGGCCATTTACCCTACAAACCTGTGTATCTGTGTGATGAGGGAGGAAACGGAGCACCCAGAAGAAACCCACGTGGTCACAGGCATTTTGACGTCAATGCTTCAATATTCCTCCATTGACTTAATGATCAGGGAGAAATTCCCAATTAGATCCTGACTGTCCTTCAATCTCCTTTAACCACTTTTGACTGGGATTTCTGCACTCTTCCTGAACTGGAATATAATGAAAACACCAATTCATCAGTAGCTTTTACACAGAACATACCCGATTGCCTTTCGTGTGGAAGTGATTAATGAGTGGCCTTGCGATATGTATATTATATCTCCCTTGCTTTGCCTCTGACAAAGAAAACAGTTCCCATGCGATTTTTCAGCTCACTGTCAATTTATGTCTGATTATTCTGTTGTTAAACACTTCTGGATGTTTTCTTTTATTGCTGTGCAAATGGGTGATGTTTCATGCTTCCCAGCTTTCTGCTAGTTTTTAATTTAAAAAAATGTTAACAGGTATGGCCACTTTTCTGGAATAAACCGTAAAGTTCAATTGACATATCTGCCTCTTGGGTGTCCAAAGACTTCAAGCGAAGAAGATGGTAGGCATTCAAACGTAATTTTTATTTTATTCTTGTGGCTTTCTGAAACTACTTTAACTACATTGTTTGATTATTGTGTGTGAACTTTATAAAGCTGTCTTCTATACACATATATGGAACTGTTAGCTATAGGCATCACTTTATAACAATGACTAAATAGCTATAATTAATACTCCAGTCAAATCACTTGTAAAATTAGGTTAGCAACAGTTCCCTGTGAAAGGAAACAGCGTACGGTGTCTAGTTATGATCCTTTATTATTCAAATGGAAGAGACTTATATTTACGATCAACCATGTCTAGGGTGTCACCTCCAAGTCAAAGTTGTGAGATCATCGCAGGTCATGGAGTTGGGCACATAATCTAAGCTGCTTCTTCAGCAATTAGCATTAAACTTTTGGGATTGTTTTTTAAAAAAAAAACTTTTTGGGATGGTGTTAGTGTTAGTTTTCTACTTAATTTAAAAAACGTCGCCTTCTGGATTTTATTTGAAGAGAATGGTGTTAGCTTGAAATAATCCTGAATGAGCTACCATTCACTGCCTACAGAAAAGAAGAAGGAAGAACCTTCTCTACTGCTGGTGTTAAAGTGGGGTGGAGAACTGACTCCAGCAGGCAGAGTCCAAGCTGAAGAGCTAGGTCGTGCTTTCAGGTGTATGTATCCAGGAGGACAAGGTAAATCAAAACCTATATTTACTTCTTAATCTTTTCATCCATAACAACAATTATTTGCGTGACAGGGTCACATTTCAAAACAAATATAATCTTTCCTCATTTAGTAAGTCAGCATTTGCAAAATAAAAGTCTTGTCATTTTCTAGCAAAAGTTGAAATAATCTCCTGAATGAGCTACCATTCACTGCCTACAGAAAAGAAGAAGGAAGAACCTTCTCTACTGCTGGTGTTAAAGTGGGGTGGAGAACTGACTCCAGCAGGCAGAGTCCAAGCTGAAGAGCTAGGTCGTGCTTTCAGTGTATGTATAAAGCATAACAATAAGTTAATTTGACAAATTCAGGTAAGTATTAAAAAAGTTATGGCCCATTTCATACTTTAGCTTCTCCCTATTGATTTTCATCCATAACAAAAAAGCTGTGATCTTGGAATCAAAGGCCCATTTTTAAGGCGTGACAGGGTCCAAACATTTTCAAATAAACAAAATATGATTTCTTTCCTCATTTACAGTAATTTCAGCCATGGAAGGAAAAATGCTGTAAATAAATGCCCATTTAAACTTTTCTAGTGGGTCACTGGAATCCTGGTTTAGAATGTTGACAGCTCTCTGATTAGTGCACAATGCAAAAGTACTGCTAAAAAGAAGAACGATTCGTTATAGAGAACTTCTATATAGGGTTAAATCTAATCAAAAGTACATAACTGCGAGATGTTGCGGAATCAGAGGCCTGAGCCATAAAACTTTATACCTTTTGCGACCGGGTGTCCAATGATTTACTAGGCAACAAATTAGTACAGCCTAGTAAAAATCGTTTTTGCCAAAATCGCCGACATCTGAGGGATGTGATAGTTTTGCCATACCTACATATTTATTAGTTCATTTCTTTACTCATTTTGCATGCAGAGCATATTTTTAAATACATTTTTATCATTCATGCAGGAAAAAAGGGACTGCTAAATTCCAATATTTGTACAGACTAACATTTCTTCTATTCTGTAATTTAAAAGTTCCATTTTCTCATGAAGAAACCAACGTTGCATCCTTCATCTGCTTGGAGTCATAGTCATCCAGAACGGAAACAGGTTTTTCTGCCCAACTTGTCCATGCCAACAGAGATGCCCATCTAAGCTAGTCCCATTGGATCTATATTCCTCTAAACCTTTCCCATCCATGTACCTGTTAAAATGCCTTTTAAATGTTGTTATTGTAACTGGTTCAATCACTTCAGCTGATAGCCTGTTCCATATATGAACCATGCTCTGTGATTATGGTAATTCATCAAGGTTTCCCTTCGAGGATGAACAAAGTGCAATGGCTCTTTAAGAAACTCTTTTGTTTTAATCTAGATACCCCTAAATGTACCTGATCCCCATTTACTGGAATTGGATGTTTATATATTTTTCCAAAGAACAAAAGCTTGGTACCTTAAGCAAGATTGTTCTGTGTTTTTTTTTAACACAACCAAATTAAGTTTGCTTTCAAGCTTGTTTACTCTTTTCACATTGCATCTGTTGGATGTGGAGGCTGGTGATTATCAGAGGAACTCTATCCTCATTTAGTCTAGGAGGAGCGGGGTTAAGAGCAGGGCCTTGGGAATTGGTAGAGATGCAGTCAAGGGCTTTGTTAACAATGGAACTGGAAGCCATGATTAGGAAGAGTGGATACTTTGCTCTGCATTTCTAAACTGCTGCATTCTTTTCTCTACATTCATTTGTTGTGTTCTCACTCTCTAACTGCTCCCAATCAACGACTGACTACACAACCGCGCCTTTACCCAACCACAGACATCCCTTCTCCTCATCCTTTCTGCAGCTTAAGAAGCTTCTTTCATTCTATTCCCAGCTCCGACGCCGGGTCTTTGACCTGAAATATTAACTCTGTTTCATTTCCCACAGATGCAGCCTGACCTCTCGAGTATTTCCAACATTTTCTGTTTTAATTATAGGTTTCTAACATCTGCACATTTTATTTCGACTTTCTCACAGATCAAGTCGCTTTGAAATTAACAAAGCTGACATCTAACAACACTGAAGAAACTGGACACTACCAGGGCAATGCAACCCACATGATTGGCTATCCCATCCACCAACTTAACCATTCATTTTCTGCCTCCACTAACAGTGCACTGTGTTAACAATGTGTATAATATGTGTTGCAGTTACAGATCTAGCCTACTCTGCCAGCAATTTCCAAACCTCTGGCTTTTACCATGCTTGGTCTCAATCCCAAAATCCCTACCAAACAGCATTGTGAGAGTACTTCAGCAGTATAGGTGACTCATCTCCATCTTTCCAAGGCCAATTAGGGATGAGAAATACTAGGCAGGCCAGGTCACATCCACATTCCATATAATCAGTAAAATATCAGTTCTCAAAAAATGTTTGCTTATGGAGCCATCCAGTGGCTAGATAATGTACTTGACATGCAACAGCTACATTGCTGATTGAAATGTGGAGTATGGCTGTCGAGCATCTCAATGTAGTTCTGTAGGACTTTGGTTAGGCCGCATTTGGAATATTGTGTGCAGTTCAGTTCCCCCAATTCCAGGAAAGAGCTGTGGAGAGGGTACAAAGGAGGTTTACCAAAATGCTACAGAGAAATGTTGGATAGACTTGGATTGTTTTCTCTGGAACGTCGGATGTTGAGGGGAGACTTGATTTTTTTTTATCAGAAGCATAGATAGGGGAGACATTCAGAACCTTCTTCCCAGAGTGGAAATGTACAACACTAGAGAGCATAAGGTGAAAGGAGAAAGTTTAATGGAGATTAACGGGGCATTTCTATTTACACAGTGGGTGGAGGGGGCCTGGAACGCATTGCCTGGGGTGGTGGTGGTGGCCAAAGATCTTATAGCGAAGCAAGATAGGCTACTCCTGCTAAATGCAATGGACTGACGTGTAGTACGCTATGGAGGGGATCATGGGCATTTTTCCATGCCCATTTTAGCAACCTGAGCCTACCTAACCCGACCCGACTCGCACTGTAATCAATGTTGCGGGGCAACAGTTTGCGTGGGTCAGATTCATAAATCTGTCAGTTCAAACTTCTTGTCAAGAATAAAATTTGATTCTGGTAATTGTCTTTTTTAATGTTTTTTAAATCATTTCTTTTTAAATGGCTCACAAACAGTGTTTGAGTGATTTTGTAGTAACCGGAACCAACCCGACTCGCAGGTTGATTGACAGGGGGGGACTTTTTGTGCATAATATAGCGTTAGATTCATAATTCTGTTAGTTCATAATTCTGTTGATTCTTGTTAAGGAATAAAATGTTTGTAAACACACATACATGAAAATTATATAAATGTATATAACACACACAATTATATTTCTTCTAATCCAATAATGAACTTTATTTCAGACTAGACAAGGGACATTAAATAAGAAACATTGTAAATAAGAAACATTGTAAAACTCCCTGCAACTTCACACACACTAGGCCTTATCTCCCCCCGGCTCTCTCTCGCCTGCCCCCTTACTATAATGCCCCCCCTCCTCTGCCCTTCTCCTCGCCGCCCCGGGCCCCGCACTCTCTCTCCTCGCTGCCCCGGGCCCCGCACTCTCTCTCCCCGCTGCCTCGGACCCCGCACTCCTTCTCCCCGCTGCCCCGCACTCCTTCTCCCCGCTGCCCCGGACCCCGCACTCTCTCTCCCTGCTGCCGCGCTGCCCTGCACTCTCTCTCCCCGCTGCCCCGGGCCCCGCACTCCTTCTCCCCGCTGCCCCGCACTCTCTCTCCCCGCTGCCCCGGGCCCCGCACTCTCTCTCCCCGCTGCGGATCCAATCTTTGGCCGGAAGCAAGAAGGCGGGAGCAAGAAAGCGGAACAAGATGGCGGAACAAGATGGCGGAGTCAGGTTGCTAAAATGTGTCCTATAATCACCCATGAATCCGTCCATGAGCGTACCTCACGTTTGCGTGAGAGTAATCCATCTTGCTTCGCTATAAGATCTTTGGTGGAGGCAGTTACCATAGTGGCATTTAAGAGGCTTTTGGATAGGCACATGGAAATGCAGGGGATAGATGGATATTGATCATGTGTAGTCAGATGAGGTCAGTTCAGCTAGGCGCCATGTCCGGCACTAACATTGTGGGCCGAAGGGACCGTAACTGTGCCGTACTGTTTTATGTTCTATAGGAAATGTGCACAGAACTCTCAACCACAAAACAATTTGCCCTGTCAAGTCCATACAGATCTCTTTAAGGGCTGTTGCCTGATCCACCTCTTTGGCCGGAAGCAAACCATATAAGCAAGAAAGCGGAACAAGATGGCGGAACAAGATGGCGGAGTCAGGTTGCTAAAATGTGTCCTATAATCACCCATGAATCCGCCCATGAGCGTACCTCACGTTTGCGTGAGAGTAATCCATCTTGCTTCGCTATAAGATCTTTGGTGGAGGCAGTTACCATAGTGGCATTTAAGAGGCTTTTGGATAGGCACATGGAAATGCAGGGGATAGATGGATATGGATCATGTGTAGTCAGATGAGGTCAGTTCAGCTAGGCGCCATGTCTGGCACTAACATTGTGGGCCGAAGGGACCGTGACTGTGCCGTACTGTTTTATGTTCTATAGGAAATGTGCGCAGAAATGCAGCAACCACAAAACTATTTGGCCTGTCAAGTCCATACAGATACCTTTTAAGGGCAGTTCAGCCTGATCCACCTCCTTGCCCTCTGCAAAAGGTTATAAAATATTTCCTTTCAGATACTTATCACTTGAATACTGCTTCTGAATCTGTTTCCACTACTAACCTGGAATTGCAATTCAGACCTAAAGCGCTCACAGTCTAAGAAAATATAATAGTTATTTTTAGCTTTGTAACTGCAAATTCTTGATCCTTCCACCAAAGGTAACTGTTAAGGAAAATCAGAAAGAGGAGCAGAAGCAGGACATTCAAGACCTTGAGCCTGCTCTAAAAGTTAGCTAGATTGTGGTTGATCTTCAATCCAAAAACAATTTTTTTTCTGCCCTATCTCCATATCCATTAATTCCTGTAATATCTAAAATCTCTTTATCAAAATCAGTTTTGAATGAAATCAATCACTGAACCTCCACACCCCTCTGGTAGGAAATTGAAATGCCCAGCAATAAAAACTCAACATTTCATAAGCAAATCATTTGTGTACCATCCTACTGTAAGTACTTAACCAAGAAGTCCAATTCTTGTTATACAATATAACACCCACAGGGCCTACTGGTTTAAATAGTCATAGCATTGTTATGGTGCAGCATGCTATTCATCTCTTTGTAAAGCAAACGCATCAATCTTTTTCACCTATTCCATTCCTGTAGCTATGCAAGTTTATTTCTACCAAACTCTCATCCAGTTTTCCATTGAGAATAGTGATTGTGTCTGCTTCCACCACCCTCATCAGTAGGCTGTGAGTTCTAAGTGCATATTCATTTGTTTATTGTTAGTTCATGTCTTGTACTTGTTGGCTATATGTGGAAATGGTTCATTATTTTGCACACATATTCTTCCAGCCTTGCTTTCCGTATTTGCATATTGAATGTTATTTCAGGAGATTATGCAGGATTTCCTGGTTGTGGTTTGCTCCGATTGCACAGTACATATCGGCATGATTTGAAGATTTATGCTTCAGATGAAGGGAGAGTTCAGATGACTGCAGCAGCCTTTGCTAAGGTTTGAGATACCAAAAATGTTTTTATGTCAGATATCAATATTTTAAAGTTTTTTTCTGGTTAGTACTGGAACCATAATTTTTAGACTAATTCTATTTAAAAAGTTCTTAGAACATTATTCCTAAAATACATTCTGGGACCAATCTAATACACCAACGTTATGCAAATATTCTGTAATTAATCTATCAAATTATTTAAACTGATGGTATGCGAATCATTATCAATCTCTGCACATGATTTATATCCATGTGGATTGTATACTGATATAATAAACTGTTCGGCAATTATAGAAAATCCATATGAAAACAAACTGGGGTGGGGTGCTTTCTGGAGCGCTAGCATGGGTGTTGCGGGCCGAAGGGACTGGTTTCCAGAGGCTAGTATGGACATTGTGGGCACACACACACACACTCGCGCGCACTCACACATACACTCACACACACACACTCTCACACGCACATACACTCGCACGCACGTGCACACACACACACACACACACACACACACACACACACACACACACACACACACACACACACACACACACACACACCCACACACACACACACACACACACACACACACACACACACACACACACACACACACACACACACACACACACACACACGCACTGACACACACACACAAAGACACTCACACACAAAGACACTCACTCACACACAAAGACACTCACCCACACAAACACACACGCACTGACACACATACACACACTCACTGACTCGCACACCATCTATATGGCAGTAAACTTACTTGAATACTCACATGGCCTCTTCACTTTGGGGCATCCGCAGTCAGCAGCACTTCCTTACCAATCAGCATGACCTCTGCACTCACTGGAAATTACACAATCAGCGCGACCTGTCCACTAAGCGAAAGTCACGAAATGAGCGGGAGTTTTGAACCAAACAAAGTTGGACCTAATAAAGCATTTATTCCTTCCAAACACAGTTGAACCTAATAAATCATTGTAGTTTCAAGCACAGGCAGGGCAGCAGGCCAAACAACTCATGGCACTGTCATTAAGGGCTTATTGCTATTTATTTATTGCAAATACATTGCAGATACAGTTCAGTTGATTCACAGCTTAGAATGAGAGTTGTGGCCTCTCCCTCGTGATCTTGCAGAGTGACAGAGTCACATCCAAGCGTCTGGGGTTTTATAGTTTGATTTTTCTAAAATCAATATGAAGCGCAGACAGGAAGTGGTCAAGATGAGACTTTTAATTATATAGATAGAAGTAGTGCTGAGAGAGGTGATTTTTGGTACAGACTGTTTGAAAAAACAATGAATGGGATAGTCTTGTAATATAATGATGTATAATAATGATGTTGTCTATTTGTAACCAGGGATTGCTTGCGTTGGAAGGGGAGCTAACCCCAATTCTTGTGCAGATGGTTAAAAGTGCTAACATGAATGGCTTGTTAGACAGTGACAGTGATTCCCTGAGTAGTTGTCAGCAGAAAGTTAAAGCTCGGCTTCATGAAATTCTACAGAAAAACCGAGACTTCACCCTTGATGATTACGAAAAGGTATGTATTTAACAACATCCTTCATTCTCAGCTATATTCTTCTGTAATCATGTGTATGTGAACTTAAATACTATTTTGATATCCAAAAACCAAATTTTGATATATTGATAGCATTTTCCTACATTAATATTTAGTTAAATCTGAAGACTGACAATAGACTGAAATGTGTATGCTATTGCCCTTCCTAAAAATGTAACAATACTTCTTTATATTAACACTACTTGCATTCATACAGTGGCTATAATGTTAGAAGACATCCAAAAGTGTCCCACGGAGAGGAAATAATAAAAAGTGCACACTTTAAGGATGGAGGGTTTGTGGAAGGGTGCCTTAAAACTTTGTAGGATTCAGTTTTAAAATTTGGAGAAGGTGGGGTGAGGAAGGGGTGAGTTATGAATAGATGAGGAGGTACAATTTAGAGGGATATATTGGTCAAGCACGGGCAGGTGGGACTAGTGTAGATGGGGCATCTTGGTCGGCATGGGCAAGTTGGGCCGAAGGATCTGTTTCTGTGCTTTATGACTATGATGTTTAAAATTGTTCTTACCTGAATGTATTCCTAATTTTAGACTTTGAATCCCTCTTGGTAAACTTCTTGTCAAATACATACTCTGGAATAGACAAGGAAACCTCAATCACTCTCTCTTTCATTACTGATTACTCTATGCAACTATGGGGAGAAAAAGCTACACATTTCTTCTGTTCCTTTCTTGGCAATATGTATGGAGCCCTGGCTTTTGCATGTAAATAAGGTTGACTTTGGCTTCTCTCCATAACTCACAAAGATTCCTGATTAATTTATCTTTATAAGCTTCCAGCACCTATTTACTCCTGCTGAGATAAATCTATGGCATTTTGTTAGCCTCATTGATTTTGCATAAGAAATCCAATTGGAGATTGAGAGATTTCGGATGGTGATTAAATCCCAAGAGAATTCAGCTACTCTTTTCGAGACTTCCCCATACCAGGTGTCAAAGGCTACACTGAGGTAAATAAGAATGAGGAGATGACTTAAACATACATACTGGAGGGTCATGGTAGGATGGAGGTGGACGGATGTTTCCTCTTGTAAGATTTAGAAGATTGAGGGGGGATCTTATAGAAACTTACAAAATTCTTAAGGGTAGGATGCAGGAAGATTATTCCCGATGTTGGGGAAGTCTAGAACTAGGGGTCACAGTTTAAGGATAAGAGGGAAGTCTTTTAGGACCGAGATGAGAAAATCATTTTTTACACAGAGAGTGGTGAATCTGTGGAATTCTCTGCCACAGAAGGTAGTTGAGGCCAGTTCATTGGCTATATTTAAGAGGGAGTTAGATGTGGCTAAAGGAATCGGGGGGTATGGAGAGAAGGCAGGGATGGGATACTGAGTTGGATGATCGGCTATGATCATATTGAATGGCGGTGCAGGCTCGAAGGGCCGAATGGCCTACTCCTGCACCTATTTTCTATGTTTCTAAGGGATTCTAAAGCTAGGAGATTGCCTATTTTATGGAAAGATGTGTTAGTTTTTTTCTTAAGGTTTGTGCGATTTTGGAACTCTTTCTTACAAGACTAAATATTTTAAAGGCAGATTTAGATGGATTCTTTATCAGCAATGGGTTAAGGGTTCCTTTTAGTAAACTAGATTATGGGGTTGAGATTATTACCAATTCAGCATTGAGTATTGAATAATTCAGCAGGCTTGAGGGGATGAGTGGTGTATTCCTACTCCTGGTTATGTTTATATGAATCTGACGGATCTAAATAAATGGCTTACAACCTTGCCTGAACCTATTATTAATTGCTGGAATCTTTGGCGCTTTACATTTATGTTATCCTTAAGCCTGAATGGGTTATCTAGATTCTTCTGGAAAAATTGCTTTGGTCTTGATTTGCACATAAAGGCTTTGTGTTCCACTAACCACTTGAATACAAATTGAAGAGCACTCATGTGAAAGCAGTCCCAGTTTAGACCAGCATAAAAGGTACATTCTATTCTGCTGTGGACTTTTTTTCAACCACTTTGTTGTGAAGTTTATTTCCATGGAGTGATCATATTTTGAAGAAAATTTGTCAATTTTTGATATTTAGTTTAGGGTAGTTTTCCAGATGCAAGATCCCTCTGACATATTTAAAAAGTGGAAAGTACAAGTTTATTTTCGTGTGAATGGTTGACATAGCGAGTCAATGTCATGAATGTCTTTTGCACACCTGTGATATTAGAAAGATATCTTTTGAATGCCAGTGATTAGAAATAAATACTCTTATTTGTATTCCTTTCTGTTTTGGACTTTCCCTCTCATTCTCAACGTTTCACTCTTCAATGGTTTTATCAGATGTTAGTGTTTTTTAACTTTGAACTACAAGGTCTATGGCAATAATTTTCTTTCTTTAATATTTTTCCAGCTTGCTCCAACAAAAAACAGTTCTATAATTAAGTCAATGCAGTTAATCAAAAATCCTGTTAAAACCTGTGATAAGGTCTACACATTGATCCAGAGCTTGACGTCACAGATTAGGCAGAGGATGGAACACCATAAATCAGCTGGTAAGATATTTCGTTTCTATGGTGACAGTTAAAGGGAGGATGACAAAAAGGGAAATAAATGATACGGACTGATGTCAAAAAGCAATTAGGAAATTTGATAAAGTGTACCAGTAATAGTAAAAGTGTAAGATATGTAATACAAATCATTTGATTATATATCACTTTGTAGATTCATGACAAAACTTGGGGTATACGGTATCTGGATAAGGATCTGAAAGGATAATAGATTGGCTAACCAAGAGAGAGTTTGAGTGAAATTTAAGTATCCATAATAGAGGAAAGTAGAAAGGGATCCATCCAAAGACAAAATATTTCAGATATGTGAAAATCTAAAATATAAACAGGAAATGCTGGAAAATGTCTGCAGTGTGGGCGGCATCCGTGCCGAGTGAAACAAAATAAACGTTTCAGGTTGATATTTCTAATTTTTCCTAGTCCCGGATGATCCACAAAATGAAAAATCGGGGGTTTTTATGTTGCAGAGCAAAAGGGCCGGGGTCCTCACCTTTCACCCCACCAGAAGCATCCAACGTGACCCCACTACTAGCCACATCTTCCCATCTCCCCCCAATCCGCAAAAAGGGAAAATATGTGATGGATTGGAACCTAGGAGAGATTATACATGTAGATGTAAGTAATGTGCAGATGAGTTTGTAAATAAAGAGTCAAAACTCCCCCTCCCACTCCGCCTCCGACCCTCTCTGTATGGGTCTCCTCCATGCCAAAAAGAAATGGGATGTGGGGAGTCTGACCCCGGGGGAAGAAAGACTTCTCCCAATTCTGTTGCTGGTCTCCTCCCCTTCCTCAAATGTAAGATAAAGCCTATTTTAAATTGTTGAAACTAGTTTAAATTTCTGTACGTTGTTGTTTGCCGTTTGGAAGATGAAAATTTGTACTTCATACTTGTGTTGTGCTTCTTTGGAATGACATGGGTGGCTGAAGACAGAAATATGAAATATTTATCAGTAAATAAAAATCCTAACATGGATACAAGAATTACAAAATAAAATCGAAGTGCAGATCAGGCAGCGAGTTTAGAACGAGGCAAAGATATTGGACAGAAAATATTCACCCTCTTTCTCTTCCCACAGATAATCTGTTTTTCCAGCATTTTTTGTTTTTATTTTTGGGGATTTAAAAAAAACAATCGATCTTGGTAATGGCAACAATCCAGTGTTCTTGTAAAAAAAAAACACTTTAATTTGCCCGTGTCGTTAAAGGAAAAAATGGTTGTCTTGTTGCTCTCGACTGTATGCGATTCCACACCCATTGGTGTGATTGGCTCCTAACTGTTTCCCCATCACAGGGACAATTAGGGATGGAAAATGCATGTTGGTGTTGTTGGTGACATACATATCCTGTGAACAAATTATAGTTACAGCTTATATTCAGCGTTGTTCAAAATCATTAGAAGCTAGTATTTTTCTTTTAATCAAGAAAGGAATAAATGCTTTCTTTGTATTTACAGACATTCAGCTTTATCATAGTGAATCACTTGAACTGATGCTTAGAAGATGGGCTAAATTAGAAAAAGATGTTAAAATGAAGAATGGTCGTTATGATATAAGTAAAATTCCTGATATTTATGACTGTATTAAATATGATGTTCAACACAATAGTTCCCTAAAACTGAATGATATGATGGAACTGTATCAATTATCAAAGTCGTTGGCTGACATTGTTATACCTCAGGTAATGAGCAACATTTTACTGAACTTATAGAGGTTAATACCTTACATAAAATACTTGTAATAACTTTTTTTCTAATTTGGGCTTTTAACAAGACATGAGATCGCTCTATGCGTACGTTTGATGGTGTGTTTGCCCACATAAATGACTACCTTTAAGAATAGTTGGCATATGTGATGTGTGTTGGAGGTTGCACTACTGTTATTGTTTTATTGTCACATGTTCCGAGATAGAGTGATAAACTTATTTGGCATGCTATCCAGTCAAATCATGTTTTACATGTGTACAATTAAGCCATATATAAGTACAGCAAGTGTTGCAAAGATAAAAAATACCAGAGTGCAGAATATAGTGTTTGAACGTGATGGCATTACAGTTACAGAGAGTGCAGTTTTTTTTTCAAGTGCAAGGGCTGCAATGAAGTAGATTGGGAGATCATGACTACACCCTTGGCTTATAGAAACATAGAAATTAGGTGCAGGAGTAGGCCATTCGGCCCTTCGAGCCTGCACCACCATTCAATATGATCATGGCTGATCATCCAACTCAGTATCCCGTACCTGCCTTCTCTCCATACCCCCTGATCCCATTAGTCACAAGGGCCACATCTAACTCCCTCTTAAATATAGCCAATGAACTGGCCTCAACTACCCTCTGTGGCAGAGAGTTCCAGAGATTCACCACTCTCTGTGTGAAAAACGTTCTTCTCATCTCAGTTTTAAAGGATTTCCCCCTTATCCTTAAGCTGTGACCCCTTGTCCTGGACTTCCCTAACATCGGGAACAATCTTCCTGCATCTAGCCTGTCCAACCCCTTAAGAATGAGAGGTCAGGCACCATCTGTGGAAGACCAGGATAGATGTCATTTTGGGTTGGGATGTCATTTTGGGTTGGGACAATTCTTCAGACTGACAAGTAATAGGTGGGCACAGGTGAAGTGGGTGTAATAGGCAGTAAGTGACAAAGGTTAGAAACAATGGTTAACGGACAAAGCCCTTGCATCAATCCACACTGGCAAGTTTGGAATTCTCCTGATGAGTGTGAAGTGCTTTTTGATCTTTGAAGATTGGTGGTTACCATCTGGCTTGGTTTCCTAAAATATACTATGCAGACTATGTATCAACAGACCTGTTCATTTTTAACTGAATAACAAATGTTCCTTAGTGATGATTAATCTCTTTTTTTAGGAATATGGAATTACCAAGGCTGAGAAATTGGATATTGCCAAAGGATATTGTACTCCTTTGATAAGAAAAATACGTTCGGACTTGCAGAGAACTCAGGATGATGACACTGTTAACAAGCTGCATCCACTGTAAGAACATTTTACAGTAATTCATTAATTCGTCTAAAGCATTTAGAAAATTACAATTTTCATATCTTATCCACGTGAGTATGTATTGCCCTTGAATTTGATGTTTTAAAATTTCAATGCAGTGAAATTTTAAGAAAATCTGCTCTTTGTTATATAAATGCGGTATAATTATTGGATTTTTTTGCGATTCAAATGACTGAACTTCACGGTTCATTATAATTAATTGTGTATTTAAAGCCAGAAAATAGCAGCTCTTACTTCTTGAGGGAATGTTTTCTTAAATATGTAGGGGAGTGCTTGGGTCTGACAGTCCAAGGTTGGAGAAATGTAGAGAATCCATGAATTCCAGTGATGGCAAAACGTGAGGTAATGAGACAGTTTAAATGCGAGGGTGAAAATGGTACACTGGATGTTGAATGATTAGAAACATAGAAACATAGAAAATGGGTGCAGGAGTAGGCCATTCGGCCCTTCGAGCCTACACCGCCATTCAATATGATCATGGCTGATCATCCAACTCTGTATCCTGGACCTGCCTTCTCTCCATACCCCCGATCCCTTTAGCCACAAGGGCCACATCTAACTCCGTCTTAAATATCGCCAATGAACTGGCCTCAACTACCTTCTGTGGCATAGAATGTGTAAAAAAATGATTTTCTCATCTCAGTCCTAAAAGACTTCCCCTTATCCTTAAACTGTGACCCCTTGTTCTGGACTTCCCCAACATCGGGAATCTTCCTGCATCTAGCCTGTCCAACCCCTTAAGAATTTTGTACGTTTCTATAAGATCCCCCCCCGTCAATCTTCTAAATTCTAGCGAGTACAAGCCAAGTCTATCCAGTCTTTCTTCATATGAAAGTCCTGCCATCCCAGGAATTAGTCTGTTGAACCTTCTCTGTACTCCCTCTATGGCAAGAATGTATTTCCTCAGATTAGGAGACCAAAACTGTACGCAATACTTCAGGTGTGGTCTCACCAAGATCCTGTACAACTGCAGTAGAACCTCCCTGCTCCTATACTCAAATCCTTTTGCTATGAATGCTAACATACCATTCGCTTTCTTCACTGCCTGCATGCCTACTTTCAATGACTGGTGTACCATGACACCCAGGTCTCGTTGCATCTCCCCTTTTCCTAATCGGCCACCATTCAGATAATATTAGAAAGCAATATTGAAGTTCATTGGGGGATATGATTATTGAGAGCTTAAATCGGAATGGAAAGTTTTGGATGAGTCAAAAATGATTACCAAGAAATGGTAACCAGACAGCATCGCAATAGTCATTTTTAAGGTCACCAGGCATGAACCTCTGCTGTACACAAGCTGAGAGATTGGATGTAGGAAATCTGGAGGGAATGTGTTGCTCGAAGCTTAGGTCAGGTTCTAAGTGATATGCTGTGTATAAATTGGATCAGACAATTCATAAGGCTTACAGAGTTTGGATTCATGATTGCTTCAACCTTCTTAAGTTCTCAGGGCCTGATGGTCTGCAGTATAAAGATGGAGTTAAAGGGGAAGTTAGTACAGGAAAAGTTACAAAAGACTCCCGAATTAATGGGAAGGAAAGTTTGAGAAGGGATAAGAGAGTAAGGTCAGGGCCAATAATGACTGGTGTGAGAGGGGAGGTGAATACCGAGGTTGTATATGAATGCGTGAAGTATAAGAAATAATGTGGCTGAGCTTGAGGCTCAGTTAAAAATTAGCAAGTATGATGTTGTGGGAATTACAGAGACATGGCTGCAAGAGGACCAGGGCTGGGTACTGAATATTCAGGGGTATACATCCTATCGAAGAGACAGACAGGTGAGCAGAGGGGGTGGTGTAGCTCTGACATAGAATCAGGAGATGTAGAGTCAGTATGTAGTCAGTATGGATAGAACTGAGGAATCGTAGGGGTAAAAAGACCCTAAAGGGAGTTATCTTCACGCCCCCAAACAGTAGCCTAGATATAGGGTGCGAGTTGATGGATTCTTAGAGTCACTTGCACTGGAGCCTGCTACGGAGAAGGCAATTCTGGATTTAGTGTTGTGTAATGAATTGGATTTGAGAAGGGAATTAGAGGTAAAGGAGCCATTAGAAGGTAGTGACCATAATATTATAAGTTTTAATCTACAATTTGAGAGTGAAAAGGATAAATCGGAGGTGTCTGCATTACATTTGAGCAAAGGGGACTATGGAGCCATGAGGGAGGAGCTGGCCAAAGTTGACTGGAAAGATACCCCAGCAGGGATGACAGTGGAACAACAATGGCATGTATTTCTGGGAATAATATAGAAGGTGCAGGATCAGTTCATTCCAAAGATGAAGAAAGGTTCTAAGGGGAGTAAGAGGCGACTGTGGCTGACAAGGGAAGTCAGGGACAGTATAGAAATATAAGAGAAGAAGTAAAACTTAGTAAAGATGAACGGGAAGCCAGAAGATTGGGTAACTTTTAAAGAGATAACGGAAGATACCTAAAAAGGCAATAGGGGAGAAAAGATGAGGTACGAAGGTCAGCTAACCAAGAATATAAAGGAGGATAGTAAAGCTTCTTTAGGTATGTGAAGAGGAAAAAATTAGTAAAGAACAAAGTTGGGCCATTGAAGACTGAAAAAGGTAAATTTATTATGGGAACAAGGAAATGGCAGACAAGTTGAACAGGTACTTTGGATCCGTCTTCACTAAGGAGGACACAAACAATCCGCCTGATGTACTGGTGGCCAGAGGATCTAGGGTGATGGAGGAACTGAGGGAAATGCACATTAGGCAGGAAATGTGTGTTGGGTGGACTGATAGGACTGAAGACTGATAAATCCTCAGGGCCTGATGATCTCCATCCCAGGGTACTTAAGGAGGTGGCGCTGGAAATCGTGGACGCATTGGTGATCATTTTCCATTGTTCCCGAGATGGTGGGACTGTCATATGTTGATAGAATGGAGTGGCTGGGCTTGTATACTATGGAATTTAGGATGAGAAGGGATCGTAATGAAACGGATAAGATTATTAAGGGATTGGACACGCTAGAGGCAGGAAACGTTCCCAATGTTGGGGGAATCCAGAATCAGGGGCCATAGTTTAAGAATTAGGGGTAGGCCATTTAGAACAAGATGAGGAAAATCTTTTTCTCACAGAGAGTTGTGAATCTGTGGAATTCTCTGCCTCAGAGGGCAGTGGAGGCCAATTCACTTGATGCTAACAAGAGAGACTTAGAGCTCTTAAATATAGCTGAGTCAGGGGACATGGCAGGAAGGCAGAAACGGGGTACTGATTGTGGATGATCAGGCATGATCATATTGAATGGCGGTGAAGTAGTGAAATAGTGGATGCGTTGGTGATCATTTTCCATTGTTCTATAGATTCTGGATCAGTTCCTGTGGGTTGGAGGGTAGCTAATGTTATTCCACTTTTTAAGAAAGCAGGGAATTATAGACCAGCTAGCCTGACATCAGTGGTGGGGAAGATGCTGGAGTTGATTATCAAAGATGTAATAGCGGCGCTTTTGGATAGCAGTAACAGGATCGGTCCAAGTCAGCATGGATTTACGAAGGGGAAATCATGCTTGACAAATCTTCTGGAATTTTTTGAGGATGTAAGAAGTAAAATGGACAAGGGAGGGCCAGTAGATGTAGGGTACTTGGACTCAGAAAGCCTTTGATAAGGTCCCACACTGGAGATTAGTGGGCAAAATTTGAGCACATGGTATTGGGGGTGGGGTATTGACATGGACAGAAAATTGGTTGGCAGACAGGAAACAAAGAGTAGGGATCAACAGGTCCCTTTCAGGATGGCAGGCAGAGACATCAAGGTGCCGCAAGGCTCGGTGCTGGGACTGCAGCTATTTACAATATACCTTAATGATTTAGATGAAGGAATTAAAAATAGCATTTGCAAATTTGCAGACGACACAAAGCTGGGTGGCAGTGTGAACTGTGAAGAGGATGCTATGAGGATGCAGGGTGATTTGGACAGGTTGGGTGTGTGGGCTGATACATGGCAGATGCAGTATAATGTGGATAAATGTGAGGTTGTCCACTTTGGTGGCAAGAACAGCAAGGCAGATTATTATCTGAATGCTGTCTGGTTAGGAAAAGGGGAAGTACAACGAGACTTTTGTGTCCTTGTACATCCGTCACTATACGTAAGCATGCAGGTAAACAGGCAGGGAAGAAAGCTAATGGCATGTTGGCCTTCATAACGAGAGGAGTTAAGTATTGGAGTAAAGAGGTCCTTTTGCCATTATACAGGGGTCTGGTAGACCACACCTGGAGTATTGTGTGCAGTTTTGGAATGCTAATTTGAGGAAGGACATTCTTGCTATTGAGGGAGTGCAACTAGTTTCACGAGGTTAATTCCTGGGATGGCGGGACTGTCATGATGGACGAATGGAGCGATTAGGCTTTTATTCACTGGAATTTAGAAGGATGATAGGGTATCATATAGAAGCAAATAAAATTATTAAGGGATTGGACACGCAAGATGCAGGAAACATGTTCCCGATGTTGGTGGGAATCCAGAACAAACTGTTTAAGAATGAGGGGTTGGTCATTTAAGAATAAGGAATAAGCCATTTAGAACGGAGACGAGGAAACACTTTTTCTCACCGAGAGTGGTGTCTGTGGAATTCTCTTCCTCAGAGGGCGGTGGAGGCAGGTTCTCTGGATGCTTTCAACAGAGAGCTAGATAGGGCTCTTAAAAATAGCGGGATATGGGGGAAAAGGCAGGAACGGGGTACTGATTTGGAATGATCAGCCATGATCACATTGAATGACGGTGCTGGCTCAAAGGGCCGAATGGCCTACTCCTACACCTATTGCCTATTGTCTATTTAGAGAGGAAAAACATTTTCATACAGAGAGTTGTATATTTGTGGAACTGTCTGCCTCAGAAGGCAGTGAAGGCCGGTTCACTGGATACATTCAAGATAATTAAATAGAGCTCTTAGGGCTAGCGGAATCAGGGGGTATGGGGAGAAAGCTGGAATTGTCTATTGAGGTGGCTCTAGAAATCATGGATGCATCAGTGATCATTTTCCATTGTTCTATAGATTCTGGATCAGTTCCTGTGGATTGGAGGGTAGCTAATGTTATCCCACTTTTCAAGAAAGGAGAGAGAGAGAAAGCATGGAATTATAGACCAGTTAGCTTGACAGAGCCGAAAAGTCGTACTCCTGCACCTATTGTCTATGTATCTTTGTAATGTTTATCTGAACAAATTTGTGGTTCTTCGGGGATGTAAGGCGAGTAATTCTATAGCATTAGTGACATATTCCACCAAGTCAATGCGTATATGAATCTGACAATAAATGAGATTGTCCAAGAACTGCATGCAGATAAGGAGGAGGTAGGGGTGGGGGCACAGCAAAGGTGAAATGTTATAGCTCCATCTGAAATAATGTGCCATTGGAAGAAAAGGCAATGCTGGATGTGTTTCACCTTGATTAGATGATAAAAGAATAAGCAGTCCAAATAAATGAAGGAAAGGCATTGAAGAGGAATGGTGTACGAATAAATTACACAATGATCAAAATCACAAAGGGTGTTGGTGTTAATTTTAGGGCAATTTGGACACTGAGTGCAGAAATAAAAATGTCATTAAAACACATTCAAGGAGAGTTAGGGCTGGAGCTATGCTTAGCGAGAATTGAGTAAGTAAAAGAGAGGGAGGTGTCAGGTGTGTACTGGAAACAATAGTTTAAAAAAGGGGTTCGGGGTGAGGCATGTTCAGAGGAGGCAAACCTGAAGGCATGAGGACAATGAGTAGTCACTATTTTAGTGATTGTCAGGACAGCAGATTCATGGGCTTGGAGCAAGGACATAGAGAGATAAGATAGAGGAAGCCATTGGTTCGGGGCCCAATGGGGAGATTTTTGAGGATTGAGTTGGTGAGGTATAGATTTTCAGTGGGAAGAGGTGTTGGTTGGTCTCAA
This sequence comes from Leucoraja erinaceus, assembly GCF_028641065.1. Lineage (NCBI taxonomy): Eukaryota > Metazoa > Chordata > Chondrichthyes > Rajiformes > Rajidae > Leucoraja > Leucoraja erinaceus. The sequence goes on along the minus strand of NC_073379.1, from coordinate 97,097,976 downwards.
TCGTGGTGACACCACAAGTTGCTCCCCTGATGTTGGATAAATCCGGAAAGTAAACTTATGTGAAGGAGAGAAAAGCCTAATGATGCCTTGTATATAAATTAACCATGGTGCTGGATGACTAATTGGCTTTTTTCAAGTCTATGCATCCTTGGATTTGACAGAGTGAAGAAGTGGACTGCACAAGTGAAATGATCACATTGCGGGGGGGGGGGGGGGGGGGGGGGGGGGGATGGGGTGATGAAGTCAATACATTTGATGCTTCTTAAATAGGTCCAAGAATTAGCATCTTCTAGGTTTGATTTTCTAGTAAATTGTCTACAATCCCTTGTATGATATACTGTATGTTTACTTCATGTAAATTGTACATCCTATCTCTAGATACTCGAGAGGAGTGATGTCCCCAGAACGACACGTTCGCACTCGGTTGTATTTTACGAGTGAGAGCCATGTACATTCGCTTCTTTCTATACTGCGCTACGGTGCCCTTTGTAACGTAAGTGTTGAAACACTGGCATTTGACTAGGTTTTTAAAACCAATGATTTGCAGGTAGAATGAAAAAATTAATGAAAAAATAATGCGTATTTGCAAGTGTAACCAAGCCTACTTCATTGAATAACAGCAAGAATCTTGAGCATAATTGGTCAACATTTGGGGATGACTAAAGAAGGGGACATTTGGACAGGTACAAAAATCTTTGTTAATGTACTATGGTAAATGTTAAAATGGTTCCTTTAGGAAAGAGCCAGGAGTTTTGTAGATGGAATTCCAGGTTTAAGTCAAGTCAAGTTTATTCGTCACATACACATACGAGATGTGCAGTGAAATGAAAAGTGGCAATGCTCGCGGACTTTGTGCAAAAAAAACAAACAAACAAACAAACTACAAACAGAATGGAACAGAATCACATATTCTTTTACATATTAAATATTGTGGGTGGAAGGAAAAAGGGAAAAAAACAAAACAGCAATTGATTGATGATTTGGTTGTCAAGGGTAATAAAAGAATAAAAGCCGAGGAATTAAATGTTTACATGCAGTTCATAGAATTTAAAGAGAAAATCTAATTTTATACTTAGAATTTACTAAACTTTCCAGAGTGGAAGATGAATATTCCTAGTGGCTTACATGGCAGATAGAGCCTGCTTGAAATGTTGTCATCTAAAAGCAATTTAGATGAATTACTTTGAAAGTAATTTAATATTTTTCACTTGGGTGCTACGTCATTTTTTGAGATCTAGAAAAGGACTAAAATGCATTAATGTGATAGTTTTAATAGCCTTTTAAATGCAATTGTTTGATGCACAGATTTGTATGGAACAAATAGATCAAAGCCATGATATATCCAAAGAATAGTCAAATGTTTTAGGTAATGATGTAACTTTCAGTCTGCTTAACTTTCAGGAGATTAAAGATGAACAGTGGAAAAGGGCAATGGGCTATCTAAACTATACCAGTGAACTTAATTACATGACACAGATTGTTATCATGTTGTATGAAGACCCAAATAAGGTAATACTTTCATGAAATTGCATTCATTATAATGTAGGCAGTAATAAACAGATGCTGATATCAAAAAATAAACTGATTTTGAATTTAAATGTTTATATTGTGGTAGGGGTATAAATTATAGGCACTGTACAAGCTTAAACAGGCCATCTCGGATATACAAGAAACATAAAAACATAGAACACATTTAGGTGCAGGAGTAGTCCCACCTGCCTGCCTTCGAGCCATAACACCTCCATTCATTATGATCATGGCTATCCAATCATAAATGACTCAATGAACCTGCCGTCCACCCTGCCTTCTGGAAGCCATTACACCCCTGATCACCCTGAGTAAAGAAGGGATGAACATCTAAGGCCCTCTTAAATAAGCGTACTCAAGAAAAAAAATATTCATGTATTTAACTTATCTCTAAATATTCATAGAATTTCACTGACATAGGTCAAGAGTGTTTAATTGTCATCTTTACTGACAGCGTAATTTATAGCAGCGTTCTGTGATTACCAATACTAATACCAATAGGAATCCATATTTACCATGTTCTTCAACAACCTTTTGAAACTTTAATGTTAAAAACTAAAGTTAAAACTTAAGGACGTGAGTTCAGGCAACTGTGGAATTCAAATTCAATGATTAGTTTAGCAAAATAAATAGTTTAGTGGCTGTCTTGGTTAATGATGACCACATAAAAATAGAGCTGTTTCATTAATGTCGTTCAGGCTGACACATATATGGCTCCAGACCCAAGTAATTGATTATTAATGCCTTCTGAAACAGCAAAGTAAATTGTACATTTTCTATATAAATTAGAGAATGCAAAATGTTAGCCTTTCTAATGACAGCCAGATTATGAAAACTGAATAAACAAATAAAAAGCTTGGAAGAATAGTGGTTTTAGGACTGCTACCCATTTCATTTGTAGTGCATACAGTTTGAAAATTTGTTTTACACTTGAATTGACAAACTCTGATCAAATATTTTTGACAAAGTATTTTGGCTGACTAAGTTCTATGACATTTCATTTGTTGTGCAATTCAAAGCACAATTGGGTAGGCAAATTAAAGACTGTTTTTGTATATTAATGCCCTTTTTTAATTTATTGCAGCTAGTATGCCATTTTAAATCCAATAAAACAAGACAGTTTAAGCATTTCTTATTTAGTATCTAAGTACACCTAACATTGCTCTGCCCATCTTGCCAACTAATTAATATAATTCCATAGCCTACAGCAGCGTAGGTTAAATATCCAAGTAGGGAATCAGTCTTGAGCTCAAAACATTTTATTTACCTTTTGTCAAATGGATCATAAAATGAGGTATCAGAGCTAAGAATATAATTTAATACTCCCATGCCAATTCAGCTATATTACTATACAGAACTGCTGAACTGAGGCCAGGCATTTTCTATTAGTTGTGCTTGGGCACCATATCGATTATCTCATTCAGTAAAGGCCAATCAAACAAATATGTTGTTATCCTTTCGGCCCAAGTGGTACAAATGTCCCTGAATGTTAGAGAATAAGAAAAAATAAGAGAGCAACTGTCCTCAAGTACAGGTGACCCTCACATTATGGCCATTAGGGTTCTAGAAAACACACCCTTACAGAATTCATCGATATGGAATAAAATTATTGCTCATAGAATTTATATTCGGGGAGGAGGGGGGGGGGGGGGGGGGGCGTGGGGGGAGGAGGGAGGGAAGCACAAATAAAGAAATCATTTTCAACTTGTATTTCTTGACACATGCACATGTGCGTAGCTTGGTGGAAAATCATGATACAGACTGTTTTCTAAGTATACAACTCCCCTTACCCCATAACATTGGGTTTTCTGTAGAAGGTTTATTTACAAGTTAAATACTTAACTTACCCAATCATCCCTAGAAATATTTATTATTTCATGGTTTTAACTTTCAGGAACTTACTTCAGAAGAGAGATTTCACGTTGAATTGCACTTCAGTCCTGGTGCTAAAGGCTGTGAGGAAGATAAAAATCTTCCATCAGGTTTTGGATACAGACCAGCATCTCGTGAGGTATTTATTTTTGTAATGAGTGTTATATTCAGTTATTCTTACATGGACAACAGTTTTTCTTGCTCAAATTGCACTCAAAAAAGCATTAGCATTAACATTAGATTTTGTAGTTGTTTCTGACGATAAATCCTCTCATCTTAGTTATTATAAACCTGTTTATTTTTTGATAAGTGTACAGAAATGTATTTAAGAAAATTCCACATTATGCATTTGGACTGGATGGTATTTGCAATAAAATAAAAGGAAGGAAGATAAAGGTGAATGTACCTTATTTCCCGGCAATGAAGATGCACCTGCATCGAAGCCTTCCGCCCAGTAGCTACCCGCCAACCACCACCTCCACCGGTTGCACCAGTGTTGAAGGACACCGTGGCTGGCGGGCGAGCCGGCAGAAACTGCTGAGGTGGCGGCCGATTCCGCTGTCCGGTCCCGGAGGCCGCACGCAGCCACCCGAGCTACTTCCCTCCCCGACCACAATGCGGTGGCTCCGCGCCCAGAGCGCCGCAACAGCGGTGAGTGAGTGAGTTGCTGGCAGGATCTCCGACCCCCTCCTTCTCAACGCTCCTGCCCCGCCCCCCCCAACCTTACCCCTGGCGGCCCAGCCAAGATTACTACTTTGTACAGCCCAGGTCGGGCTGACCCAGGCCAGACTCCCCACCCCCTGTGGAAAGGATCTCTTTTTCTCCCCCCCCCCACCCCACCAGCGGTGCTGTCCTTTTACAGTCACTTCCCACTTCACAATGTTCGAGGGTGGACGGCGTGGCAAGTTCCACGGAGCAGTCGCTACGAGAGTAGCATTGCTCAGCCTAACCTTCAGCCTCCAAGATGCGAGTACATTTTCGTGCCTCATTTTAGAGTAAAAACTAGTGCCTTGGACGCTGGGAAATACGGTAATTTGAATGTAATGGCGCCTGCCTGTGGCGACATTTTGCCAGCAGCGCAACAGAACAGAATAAAATACATTTTTCACACCTTATCTGGATAAAAGAAACGGCAGAAATCAGTGCTGTTACGGACAACCTGCTAGTGCATCTAACGTCACTAGCGATATTGCGATCTCCCGCAGTTAAGGGAGTTGCCGACTGTAAGCAATCCCTTGATCGCTGGGGAATCCCCAACCCGGCTGAGGATCATAGGGTATTGTACCTGGAAACATCGGGGAAACCTCTGGGGCCGACGGGCAGGATCTCCCAGCAGCAACGGAGCTAGTGCTGCCGACTGTGAGGGAACCCCCGATTGTAGTGGCCATTTGGCCTGTTTTGCATGTCATTGAGGATGGCATGTGCCTTTAAATTTTAGACTGCCTGTTATATTGTGGGTAGGATTTATGACGTGTTTTTGGGTGTGTTTGGAGCTTAGATGCTTGTGCAGAAGTTTAGTTTTTAGATTAGTTTGGAGAGACCGTGGGTAAGATTATCCCTTCGACCATGTAAGATCATGTGAGATCATGCGGGCCATGCAGGGTCCACGGGAGATCTAAAGGAGATCATGCGGATCTTGCCAGTGTTACGGTGACACGAGGAGTTTTCTAATATCTAAAGTAATAAGCTGGAGTTCGAAGAAGATTGCAGTAAGGAGTCGGAAGAAACTTGGATGCATCTTACTGTTTTCTATCAACAATAAAGCATTTATTCATCAAAATGTGTTTTGAAGCTATATCTGAGAAGAAGCTCTGAAGGTCTCTGAGTGAGCTTGCATGCGTTTGGAAGACACCCCCCTACAAATAGCTCTAGGGTGCTAATTACCTGAAAGATATGATAGTCTGCCATTACACCGATCGCAATGGAGCTGGACCTGCTGACTGTAAGGGAATCCCGTCCCAGTGCGACCTCACAGAAACAGCAGGTACAGTAAATATAGTACCTGGAAACAATGGGGAGGCCTCCATAGTGTCTGGAGACGTGGTCGTCGGGCAGGAGTGAAGCACAGGGGACTTCGACCGCCTCTCCCTACCATCCTACTAGCCAACATACAATCCCTTGAAAATAAAGTGGAGGACCTAAGGTCAAGGCTGCTTTACCAAAGGGAGTTGAGGGAATGCTCTGTGTTCTGTTTCACAGAGACATGGCTCGCCCCCAGCTCCCCAGACTCAGCAGTCCAGTCTAAAGATTTCTCCATCCATCGTATGGACCGTTCACTGGCATCTGGGAAAGGGAGAGGAGGGGGCATCTGTCTCGTGTTCAACTGCGTTGGGCTCAGATGTGGCACTCCTATCTAACTCCTGCTCTCCACACCTGGAACACCTGGCTGTGAAGTGCCGTCCCTTCTACCTGCCGAGGGAATGGAATTCACCTCCATCATCCTGACCGTGATCTACATTCCACCCCAGGCAGACGTCCGTCAAAAAGGCCAAAAGGGACTTCTGCTCTAAGCTTGAGGATGAGACGGATGTTCGGCAACTGTGGCAGGGCTTGAATGCCCGCACCTACAAGGCGAAATTAGGAGGCAGCTCAAACGACAGCGAAGTATCACTCCCTGTCGAGCTTGAAGCGTTCTACCCACGGTTCGATAGGGAAAACACTGATGTGCCTTCCCAAGCCCTCATTCGCCCTGATGGTATTACAGTCACAGTCACAGAGGCCGACTTCAGAAGATCCTTCATGGGGGTGAGTTCTCAAGACCTGTGCAGACCAACTGGCAGGAGTTTTTGTGGACATTTTCAACCTCTCACTTCTGAGGTCTGAGGTTCCCACCTGCTTTAAGAGGGCATCAATAATATCGGTTGCCAAGAAGAGTAAGGTGACATGCCTCAATGACTATCGACCAGTGGTACTAAGGTCTGTGGTGATGAAGTGCTTTGAGAGGTTGGTTATGGTGCACATCAACTCCTACCTCGACAAGAACCTCCACCCACTACAGTTCGCATTCCGCCACAACAGGTCAATGGAGGATGCAATTTCACTGGCTCTCCACTCAGCATTGGACCACTTGGACAATAAAAACACTTACGTCAGGCTGTTATTTATAGACTACAGCTCAGCGTTTAATACCATCATCCCTTCCAAGCTGGTTACCATAAGGGCCCTCATTGGGAGTCTCCCCCTCTACATCGGGGACCTGGGGTGGAGAGCACCGAGGAGTTCCCTGCAACCTGCTTCTCTCGCGGTTCACAAACTCGCCAGCCGCCTGCCACTTTTGCGGGCTGGAAGAATCTGTGTACCACGTGTGTATGGAGTGTGTGAGGTTGCAGCCACTGTGTCAATACCTAAAGGGGCTGCTCCTTGCCTTCTGGCTGCACTTCTCACCCACCATCCACATCTTTGGACACCCTTTGCGTAGGGGAGAGGGTTGGGCTGAAGATGCCCTGAGGGGGTTGCTCCTGGGCCTGGCAAGTATATTGACAAGTTAAGAGGGCAAGTTAATAGAGAATTGAAGAATGGGAAATCAAAGGATTGGAACCTGGAAGAGGGCCAGAAGTGGGATCCGTTTTTTGGAAGATGAAAACATGAAAGGAATAGATGGGAGGGGAGGGGTTTCATTAAGGGGGAAGTCATAGATGGGATCAGCGCAGTTGATTCGCATTGGGTGGGGAATTTGTCATTATTGGATTTGGAGCGTTTGGAAATTAGCATTTAGGGGAATGGGAGTGGAGAAATAGGTGCCTCTTTGCATTCAATTGTGAGTAATCAGAGGATCATTATCAGGTACAAACAGAGGCAAGGGATTTTAATCTGGTAGAGAATTTCACTACCATGGTGAGTGAGACCTGGGCATCAAAGATTGAAAGTAAGAACAGATAGAAGGGACGTTAGAGCTAAATAGAAAAAATGTTGGAACAGTCAAGCAACACTGTATATTTATCAACATTTCAGCTCAAGCATCTTATACTTTGAAATACAATGACCATTATATTAAGTGCAAAGAGTGGAGAGAATATCCGATATGGAGGCAGACCAAATATATTATGGTAACAATTACTTTAAATCTGGCAGTGGGAAGAAAGTTGAAAGAGACAGAAAGAACAACATCTTTGGAGAAATAAAAAGTGGTTACCTGAAATTGTTAAATTCAATGTTAGGTTCTGAGGGCTTCCATGCAGACAGACAGTAGATGAAATGCATTCTCAGAGCTAACTTCAGGCACTATTCGAGCAATGAAGCAAGCTGAAGCCGGAGATGGCAGTTTGGGAGTGGGATGGAGAATCACAGTGACAGTTGACAGGAAGCTCAAGGTCAACCTTGTTGCCTAAACAAAGGTGTTCTGCAAACCAACCACCCAAACTGCTTTTGATTTCTCCACTGTAGAAGAAATCATTTCGTGAGCGCAAAATACATTATATCTGACCTGCCATATTACAGATGTTTGGGTAACTAAAATTCATCCTTGTAGAATTTGCATGTCATTACCCAAAGAATCGAGATACTGTATTTTCTGTTGTGCTGCTTGCAACATGTCGCCACAGATGGGCGCCATCTAAAGATGTTCAAAATATGTTTACATATTTTGTTGTGCTGCTGCAAGTGAGAATTGTTCTCTCTGGGACATATGACAATAAAACACTCTTGATTCTTGAGATATATTTAAAAAAAAAACAATCCCTCCCTGATTGAGGGGTCACCTGTACGCTAACTTGGAAGTCAAAGTCAAAAGTCAAAGTAGCCTTTATTGTCATTCAGACCTTGTGGTCTGAATGAAATTTTGTTGCCTTGCAGTCCTACATATAGTAAAAATGACAAAAACACACAATAAACAAAAATTAACATCCACCACAGTGGAAGTTAGTGTAGAAATAGCAGGGGCTATGTTTATATATTTCAATTGTCATTAGAAATGGGAATAGTGTCGGAGGATTGGCGTACTGCGCATGTTGTTCCATTGTTTAAAAAGGGGTCTAAGAGTAAACCTAGCAATTATAGACCTGTTAGTTTGACGTCAATGGTGGGCAAATTAATGGAAAGGATACTTAGAGATAATATATATAAGCATCTGGATAAACAGCGTCTGATTAGGAACAGTCAACATGGATTTGTGCCTGGAAGGTCATGTTTGACTAATCTTCATGAATTTTTTGAAGAGGTTACTCGGGAAATCGATGAGGGTAAAGCAGTGGATGTTGTATATATGGACTTCAGTAAGGCCTTTGACAAGGTTCCTCACGGAAGGTTGGTTAAGAAGGTTCAATTGTTGGGTATTAATGGTGGAGTAGCAAGATGGATTCAACAGTGGCTGAATGGGAGATGCCAGAGAGTAATGGTGGATGGCTGTTTGTCAGGTTGGAGGCCAGTGACTAGTGGGGTGCCACAGGGATCTGTGTTGGGTCCACTGTTGTTTGTCATGTACATCAATGATCTGGATGATGGTGTGGTAAATTGGATTAATAAGTATGCAGATGATACTAAGATAGGTGGGGTTGTGGATAATGAAGTAGATTGTCAAAGTCTACAGAGAGATTTATGCCAGTTGGAAGAGTGGGCTGAAAGATGGCAGATGGAGTTTAATGCTGATAAGTGTGAGGTGCTACATCTTGGCAGGACAAATCAAAATAGGACGTACATGGTAAATGGTAGGGAATTGAAGAATGCAGGTGAACAGAGGGATCTGGGAATAACTGTGCACAGTTCCCTGAAAGTGGAATCTCATGTAGACAGGGTGGTAAAGAAAGCTTTTTATGTATCGTTAGCTTTTAGAAATGTTTGAATGGTGCACTGACTGGCTGACATTTTTAAATTTCGTTGTACATGGTTCATGTTACAATGACAATAAAGAAACTATTCTCTATTCTCTGTTGGTGTGCTGGCCTTTATAAATCAGAGCATTGAGTATAGAAGTTGGGATGTGTAAAGACGAGTGGAAACACACTAAGTCTTCACTACTATTTTATTACCAAACACACACGCATTACTATTCATACACATTCCTGCCCTAGCTGTCCGTGGTCTTTCACCGGAGCTAGAGAGCGATCTGGAGGTGGGGAGGTTACAATTATACTGGTGATATGGGGAGTGGTTAGTAGTGGTGAGGTCACTGTGTTAAAGGAACATGCACTAGTCTACATCCTTCCCCTTGGAAACAAAGCAGTACAGCAGTGACAGGGCGACCACGACTCATACGCTACAAGCAGTTCACCACACACATAGTCAGGCAACAGTTAAACAAATTCCCCGCAACGTACAGGCGGCTTGACCAACCTCCCGGAGCGGGTACGCAACCCGCCCTCCCCCTTCTCCGCAGAAACAGCAGGAGCAGGAGCGGGCAACCGAGCCGGAGAACGGGCAGGAGAGGGAAGGCGTGGAGATCGGGGAGGGGAAGCTGGCACAGGGCCGGATACGTGAACAGGCGAGGGTGGGCTGGCAGTGGGGGAGCGGGGCACATAGAGCTGAGAGGGCAGAGTTCGGGGCATGCGAGGAGCGGCAGGCAGAGAGGAAGAAATCGGGGGGGCTAAAGGTTATGAAGAATCATTTCTCTGCCGCTTGCCGCTCCCATGGGAAACCTGTAACTGGCCCCAGGAGAATGCTAAACAACCTTGGGGAGGCTGATAGCGCACTCGGTTCACAGTACCAGTCGGACAAACTCCCTGATTCTGATACAAGCTCTTCCCATGATGATTCAAGCATTTCTTCACTGTTGGGTGCACCTGCACTGATAACGGATCCTTCCGTGCGTGTTACTGTGAATGGGGTGACCTTCCCAGCAAGGGTCGACACGGGGGCGTTCGCCAATGTTATGTCAGTGAGCCTCTTCAAACAGATACAGTCTGGGGAGAAGGTTACTCCCGGCAACTCCCGTCTACATGACTACGGGGGAGGTGTGCTCGTACCAGTCGGGAAGGCAACTCTTATCTGCAAGGTTTTGAAGGCCGCTCGGCCCTTCACTTTTTATCTGCTGGACACTGAGAACATCACGCTGTTGGGCGCACTTGCGTGCCAGGACCTCGGTTTGGTCTCCTTTCACCGCGATATCCACCAGGTGCGGACCCTCCTGGACCCCCTGTGTGAGTACCCTGATCGTTACAACGATGAGCTGGGCAGGCTGCCCTGTAGTTACAGGATCGTTGTCGACCCGGCTGTCGAGCCTGTGGTCCGCCCTTCACACCGCGTCTCCTTTGCCATGAAGGACAAGGTGGAGTCGACTCTGCGACACATGGTGGCCGTGGGCATCCTCAAGGAGGTGAGTGATCCCACCCGGTGGGTCTCCACCATGGTTGTTGCTGCAAAGAAGGACAAGAGTGAGATTCGAACCTGTATAAACCCCAAGGACATGAACTTTGCCATCAAGCGCCCGCACTACCCCATGCGGACGGTGGAGGGCGTCGCTGTACAGGTTGGCCCGGCCACTGTCTTCTCGGTCGGTCCTCGATGCCAAGAGCTCTTTCTGGCAGATACCGCTGGATGAACGTTCCTCATACCTGACTACCTTCAGCACACCCTTCGGCAGGTTCCGTTTCCTTCGTATGCCATTCGGGATCAATTCTGCCAGCGAAGTCTTCCAGCGCACCATGGAACAGCTGTTTGCCGGTCTGCCGTGTGCTATCATAGTCGATGACATCCTGGTATACGGGAAGGACGTCGCTGAGCACGACCTCCACCTCCGCCAAGTCCTGGTCAGGGCTCGTGAGATCAACCTTAAGCTCAACCCTAAGAAGTGCCGTTTCCGCGTCCCAGAGGTCAAGTACGTGGGCCACGTCTTCACTGCTGAGGGGCTGAAGCCCGACCCGCAGAAGACGGCTGCGGTCTCTGGGATGTCTGCACCCGCCGACGTGCCCAGCCTGCAGCGCTTTCTGGGCATGGTGAACTACCTGAAGAAATTCATTCCCGACCTCAGCGAGCTGAGTGCACCCCTGAGGGAGCTGATCAAAAAGGAACATGCACTAGTCTACAGGATGTAATGTTAAAATTGTGCAAGGCATTGGTGAGGCCAATTCTGGAGTATGGTGTACAATTTTCGTCGCCTAATTATAGGAAGGATGTCAACAAAATAGAGAGAGTACAGAGGAGATTTACTAGAATGTTGCCTGGGTTACAGCAACTAAGTTACAGAGAAAGGTTGAACAAGTTAGGGCTTTTTCTTTGGAGCGCAGAAGGTTAAGGGGGGACTTGATAGAGGTCTTTAAAATGATGAGAGGGATAGACAGAGTTGACGTGGATAAGCTTTTCCCACTGAGAGTAGGGAAGATTCAAACAAGGGGACATGACTTGAGAATTAAGGGACATAAGTTTAGGGGTAACATGAGGGGGAACCTCTTTACTCAGAGAGTGGTGGCTGTGTGGAATGAGCTTCCAGTGAAGGTGGTGGAGGCAGGTTCGTTTTTATCATTTAAAAATAAATTGGATAGTTATATGGACGGGAAAGGAATGGAGGGTTATGGTCTGAGCGCAGGTATATGGACTAGGGTAGAATACGTGTTCGGCACGGACTAGAAGGGTCGAGACGGCCTGTTTCCGTGCTGTAATTGTTATATGGTTATATGGAGTTCACCAGGCACCTCCTCACTGTGATGGAAGGCAAAAGTCTTAAGTCTTTGTCTCTTCCCTTCTTATTCTCCCTCTGCGCCGAGGCGATCCCGAAGAGGTATAAGTGAATTACTGCTTCACCTATAAGAATTATTTGGGTGCCTGATTGGTCGGAAGGGAAGATGTGGAGGAGCATTCATTACATCTCCTCTGGCTTGATGGGAAAGTGCTGTGAGAAGGAGCGGGTGCAAGGGGGAACCAGAGTATAGTAGAAGGAATGTTTCCTTCAGAATCCTGATAGGGGAGGAGAAGGTGAGCTTTCTAAGGTTTCTCAATTTCTTCTAGCCTTTCTCCTTCATGCTAGGTTCTACGTTAGTGCCCCACAACCAATTACGAGTTAACCACCAAGTGGAAATTCCCTACCAAAAAAATAGATCAATCTTAAGCCACAAATCCTGCTATTTTCCTGTTGAGTCAGATAGGGTTATCAGTGTAATTATTAATGTAATACTCCAACTTTGCAACAAGTTAAACTGAACATGGCTTAGGTTATTGCCCATCTTGTGTACATATAACCATAATTTGGAGAGTCTATTATTGCATATTATTAAATGGAGAAGTGTGCTTGTATGTGTTCATCAAGACTTTTTATGAAGCAGGTAATAATTCTCCTTTGCTTATTGGAAGAAAATACACAGAAATTGTTCTTATAAATGACAATGTGTCTTTTAATAATAGAGTGACACTGGATCCAAAATCTTCCTGAATATTGACAATGATGATGACTCCGTTTCAAGCAGGGAAGTTGCTGAAAAGTCAACAGTGGCGTTCAGGCCAATGGTCTCAGATCCCATTTATATACATCGAAAATCCCCACTGCAAAGGTCCAAGAAAATAGGCTCTGTGGAAGTAAGTGTTTTGAACTAAACTTTCTTTTAAATCTCTGGAGGTGTGTAAGAATGTTTTCTGCAATTGCAGGTGATAGTGTATAGTATTTTTGAAGGAAAAACTATTTAAGAAAAATAACTATTAAAATTCAATTTCTTGCCAGAAAAGGATATTTAACTTTTAGGCTATGGGCCGAGCATCGAAAATGTGTCTAGAATTTGACTTTCGTGACCCATCTCTGGGATCTACTTGAAATTTGGCACAGATTTAGATAAAATATAATTGAGAAGGAAGTCATATCTCGTGCCAAACGTTGCACATTAATTAATTAAGCTAATTAGAAAATGAGATCGAAAAACTAAGCGCCATCTCAACACTAGTTCAATGCTTATATTACTCCATGGGGAGCCTAATTCCGTGCTGCTGTCTCTTTAAACCATATTATTCTACCATCTCATATCTATATACTTTTAAAACTGTGTGGGTGTGTGTCATTTTGCCTTTGAAACGTATTTCCTCGAAAACCAGACGCAAAAACGCAGACATTTTTACATATTTCAGTAGGGATTTAACATGAGTTCAGAAATCCACTCCTTGGTCAATTATTTCCCCAGATTTTGAATAAAATTGTTCACAAAATTAAATTTTTTAAATATAATCGCCGCTCATCAGCTTCTGACGTCACAATGCCCACATGCCCACCAATCTCTGCCTCTGCCTCCCCCCCCCCCCCCCCCCCCCCCCCCCCCCCCCCCCCCCCCCCCCCCCCCCCCCCCCCCCCCCCCCCCCCCCCCCCCCCCCCCCCCCCCCGGCCCTTTTAAAAACAATCCCCCCCCCCCAAACCCCCCGCCCCGGGTGGTTGGAGCTCCCCCCCCCCCCTCCCTCCGACCCCCCCCCCTGCCCCCGGCCGCCCCCCCATAGCACTCCGGCCCCCCCCCCCCAGCCCCCCCCCCCCCCCCCCCCCCCGGCCGGCTCGGCTGGACTAAATATCCGCTGTTTTGCACGAGTTAGGTCACCCCCACCCCCCGATCTTTAAAAGGCGCAGAAAGATCGAGTAGGTTCTGCAGCAGACCCTACAGCTCAGTTCCGCTATAGGATCTTTGTTCTGCAGATCGCTCACGCGCGCTGAAAAAGCTTTTCCTTACTGTTGGCACAGCTCGTGAAGCCCCGCACCTCCCATCTCTCCTCTCCGGGGAGGCCCGATCGTCTGTCCCCCCCCCCCAGCCCAGCCCGGCTCTGTCACGCTGGTGGGTGCCCTTCCCTTAGCAGAAGTCGGCTGGTTCCCCTGCTGCTTTTCACCGTCCACAGATCGCTCCGTGCCTCGCTCGGGCCCACGCGAGGTTCCGCCCCCTCTCCCCCTCTCCCCCTCACCCATCTGGAGGGATGAGGGAAGGAGAGGGGGGAGGGAGGGGGAGGAGGGATTTTAATTTTAAAAACTCAAGAAATAATGAAACACATTTTCAGATAAGGCAATTTTTGAAATGAGGTAAATCTCTGTCGGAATATGTAAAATTTTCACTGTTAGCACGTTGTGTTTTCGAACACACACACACACAAGATCAGAGTTTTATGTATATAGATAGATATGACGTGAATATGACTGGAGTTTTATATATATATATATAGAAACATAGAAAATAGGTGTAGGAGTAGGCCATTCGGCCCTTTGAGCCTGCACCGCCATTCAATATGATCATGGCTGATCATCCAACTCGGTATCCTGTACCTGCCTTCTCTCCATACCCCCTGATCCCTTTAGCCACAAGGGCCACATCTAACTCCCTCTTAAATATAGCCAATGAACTGGCCTCAACTACCCTCTGTTGCAGAGAATTCCAGAGATTCACCCCTCTCTGTGTGAAAAATGTTTTCCTCATCTTGGTCCTAAAAGATTTCCCCCTTATCCTTAAACTGTGACCCCTTGTTCTGACTTCCCCAACATCGGGAACAATCTTCCTGCATCTAGCCTGTCCAACCCCTTACGAATTTTGTATGTTTCTATAAGATCCCCCCTCAATCTTCTAAATTCTAGCGAGTACAAACCGAGTCTATCCAGTCTTTCTTCATATGAAAGTCCTGACATCCCAGGACTTGACATCAGTCTGGTGATTCTTCTCTGTACTCCCTCTACGGCAAGAATGTCTTTACTCAGATTAGGAGACCAAATTATGAAGGACTTACCGTTACTGTGCAGCCGTTTACCGTCCTCTTCATCGCGCAGACAGCGTCCCCCGCTTTCCCTGGCCTTCGCTGTGTGTGTGTGTGTGTGTGTGTGTGTGTGTGTGGTGTGTGTGTGCTCGCGGTTTCAACGCGGACGCTCGATCCAACTAGGCTTTCCAGGCGACTGACCTTCAGCTTGAAGGTCCAACACACTCTTGGTGACTCGTGGATTATGTCACCCGTGGGATAGCCCCTTAACTTCAGATTTGAAGTGACATCTTCTTTGTCTGATGGAGTGCATACTTTTCTACTGGATAATGCAGGTTGATAAGAGCCCCAGTTGAGGCAATGCCAATTCAACTGCGTAATTCAGCCAATTATAATCATGCAACCTCAGTGCATATCCAAGATTTTTTTAATGTTTTGTAACTGATCCACCTCATTACTTAGTGAATGAGTCAAAAGGATGATTTATCATCAATATTCTGACACACCGTGGATCGCTCTTTCTCTTTCTTCAAAATTGGACTGTTGTGTTTTCAACAATGCATTGGCTTTGTTTCAGCATCGGATCAGAAGAGATGACACCTGGGAACCAACATGTCTTCAGAGAGATCAAACCTCTTTATCCTCTTTCACTTTAGGTACAAAACAGGTGAATATGGGTCTTACCACATCCTCGGTAAACGGTGCACATAATAATGTGAGAAATTTATTCTTCTGATCAAATTACAAAAATCGGAACACAAGTTAACAAAAAATGAAATCTCAGTAAAAATAGCTTGCATTGAGACAGCTTGTAATCTGACCCATTGAATCTTTGGGTCAGATTTGACGCATTAATTTTGGATCTACAACTTAATCAAGTTAGGCACTGGCTCATTTACATTTTAATATGTATACAGGTAGTGCTGTCTAACAGTAAGTGGCACTTTATAAAACATCTTTTAAAAGTCCATGTGCACAAAGTCAACGGCATTGGCCTCAACAGCATTCAATAAAGACGATGAGATTCATGATTGCATATTATTTGGCTTTCTTGACATGGTCTTGTCAGATGACTATTTTGTCCCTAAAAAATTGCTTCTAATAGCATCTTTATCTCAGAAGTGAAACCAACTAGCTTGATAAAGTGTTTATCTTTGTTATCCAACTTTAAACTAAGTTATAATATTTACTACGATCCAGTCCTGGGCATTGTCATAACTTTGAGGATAGGTAAATACAGTAATTCTGCAATTTTGCCCCAAGCTAACTCTCAAAGGAATCATCCAGACCAGGTGATTATTCTGCCTTCAGCTTCTGCCACAATTTCTGACTCCCATTTATTCATCAAATCCCAGTTGAACTTCTATTTATACAGCTGATATCTCAACCACATCAATTTTACAAATACTTTGACAACATATTTTTGTGTAAATAATTTTTGTAATTTATTTACAGGATGTGGGTATTGCTGGCTAGACGAGCATTTATTGCCCATCCTTAATAACTCATGAAAAATGTTGTTGAGCTGCTTTCTTCAACCTTTGCTGTCCTTCATGTAAAAGTACTCATATAGTCCTATTAGTGAAAGAGTTTCAGGAACTTATACCTAGTGATGATAAAAGGATGGTAATACATTCCCATGCCAGTGACATCGGAAAACCTCCTGTAGCCCCTGCTTCCTTATTAACCTAATGTTGTCCTGGACGAAATCGTAGTAGTATTGGATTAGGTGTGATTTGTTCATGTCAGCATAAACTATTCTGCCTCCTTGCAGAAATTAGAGCCAATTTTATCTCATGCCTGAATCTCCCCAACCACCCTTTCATTAAAATCCAGGGAACAATACTGGTTATATCTTTAAAAAAAGCAACACAAAAAATACAGATGAAATTGCATGGTAATTTGTGGGTATTTAGTCGAGTATTGTGCTGCCACTGAATTTTGAGCCCATCATACAAGTGCAGACTGCTGGCTCACAACAAATCCTTAAAAACAACATTCAGACTTCTGCATTCACACTAGCTCTCTGTTTTAAATACCCTAATTTGTCCTCATTACTCCCCAAAATCCAGGATGTTTCTATATACATTTCTAGTTTTAATGGAAATGAATTAGAACGTTGATTAATATGCGTTCAACTAGTGGATGAGAAGGGAATGGAGGGTTATGGTATGAGTGCAGGCAGGTGGGACTAAGGGGAAAAAAAATTTGTTCGGCACGGACTTGTAGGGCCGAGATGGCCTGTTTCCGTGCTGTAATTGTTATATTTTGGATGGATCAGGAAGAAGCTTGAAGGAGCCCCTTTATTTTATCTGTTTTCTTTTTGATCTCTCTTGGTGATTCTTCTCAGGACTAAGAAGTCCAGCAGGAAGGAACATAGGAACATTGAGATCATTACAATTGAGGCATAGCCAGATGGAGAAAGGGTTTTTCCCTCCAAACTAAATAATCTTCCTGCTTTACTGTTCCCACATTGTTCTGATCTCAGACTCCTGAAATCCAATTGATGTCCCACTACCCTGCAATCTTTGGCTTCTAATTCCTTCCTCCTCCGTCATATTCAGCTCTTTTGATTCAAGTCCTAAAGTTCTGCTTTCTTTAATTAAAGTGAATCAGTGTCTGCCTCAATGTAATCTACAACCCACAATTTACTTCATACATTAGTCACTCCACACTAACCCCTCGAATTACGTAGTGATGTTCTTCTATAGATTCTAGTCCACATTACTACCCCTCCCCCTTTCTCTTTACACTTTTAATAGCCCTGAGTAAATATCAAGATGTGTGCCTTGCACTCACTTTAAAGTTGTACCATTTGGCTTGAATTGCCCCCATTGCACACATTTCTGCATTAAATCTTTCCACTGATTAGTTGGGGTTTCTCCTTGTGTAACCACTCACTGTTATAGGAGAACTTGTTTGTTTCCGGGGTTTTTTTCAGTGACAAGGCCTTGCAACTCCTTTATCTCATGTCACATTTATTACATTGTACACATTGTTGTATATTTAGCATGACCACATCAGGGCTTGTGCACACTACTGCCAGCATTGTGACTTGCCATAATCTTCACTTCTGAGAAACTCTCTACAACTGTGGTCAAACTGACTGGAGAACTTGTTCTCTGTATTAATAATATTTTTTTTTAAATTTGATTTTGAAGCCAACTGTTTGTTGGTTGTTATCACCAAACTCCCCGTCAACATTGTTAGCAATTAAAACAATTTTTGGGGGCAAAATGCAGACAGTTTCTAAGGAATCTGGCACAGTTAATTTACTTAGAATGTCATTGGTGCTTGTAAAAGCATGTTCAACATTTGTAGTGTGGCGAGCTAGGGAATGTTCATATTCAGTGATTTAGTAGCATGGAAGACCCTAGGACTCAAAAGTTTTGAACTGATGTTACACAAGATAAAAATCTTTCCTGTGCATTATTCATCAATGCCAAAGGAATTCAGGTAAGTCCCAAGAGTGGAAAGGAGGGTTGTGCATTGGAAGCGGGTGTGTGAATGAGAGATGTCAACTGGAATTTGGTGGTGGTCTTTGGTGTTTTGCAGTTGGGAATGAGAGGTCATGGTTGTGATGGGTGTTGGAATGTCAGGTCGCGTTGGGAGATTAGCGAAGAGTATAGATCATGCACATGGTGGTGTGGAGTCGGGGTTGCTGGTGTTTTTGGGACGGGGTGCTTGAAGCACAGAACTGCAACTAAATTGTATTGAATCTTAATTATCTTGTTTTATTTCATAGAGATCCAGGATACCAAGAAGTCGTATTTTTATTTACATTCAATTTTTTAAGCAAACATGTTTTTACTTCCAAATACATTATTGTTTTTAATAAATGCAAACAATACTGCAAGGCAGCTAATATAGCTTGTCCATTATTGCCTTTGAGGCTTAGAGTCGTCGGATGTAGAAAACATTGGAGTAGCAGTTCTCTACCCTGAAGAACAACAAAAAATATGTTGCAATATCGTATTTGCATGGTCATTTCATTTTCCTCATTACCAGTCAAGAAATCGCCCTTCAGCCCAGCTTGCCCTTGCTGACCAAGATGCCCATCCACACTTGTCCCACCTGCCCACGTTTGGCCTTAATCCCTCAATCTTTTCTATCCATGTAGCTGTTTACGTCTTTTTAAATGTTATAGTTTGTGCCACTACTACCTACCACCTCTGGCAGCTCATTCCATATACCCACCTCCAATTTAGTCCCATGGCTTGTCATTGCAAACCTTTGAATAAAGGGTCTTTGGATTGATAATTAACAATGTACATAATTATATGAGGCACATTGATCACCACCTGGATGAGCTCTCTAAATCAATGTTGCTCTTAAATCTTTTGAACATGCAAATTAAGTACTTTCAGATATGTGTTTTCTAAGAATCCAGCTGAGCAATATTGTTCCGTTTGGAACAGGAAGGCCTGAGAGTAACATCATTTAATGGTAATTACTTGCCTAATTAAGTAGATGACATGACAGCCCAACAAATGCATCTCTATGGATTGGAATGATTCAAGGATCAGCAGCTTGAATTGCAACACAGTTGCAGTGAATGAAGCACGTGTCCTAGGAAAGCTGTAATTTTGAATTGCAGAAGTGAAAAGAATGCACCATTACAAAGTGGCGGACCTGGAAAAGTCTTCCTGATGCAAGCAATACTGTACTGTTGGAAAACTGAACATCCATATCTGGTTCTGTGGGATCATATCTCACCACTGTCTATAGCCACCTTTGGTGAAGCTTTTCTGAGTTTTGTCATGGCGTATAAGGTGTTCATCCAATTTTGCTTGTTCTCATTGGCCACTCACTCATCCTGATCTTTATCTTTTATCTTATTGTGCTATATCTAACTATGATGCTATCGAACAGATACTAGCAAATTAACAACTAAAGTGCACTGCAGCTAATATATTTTTTTTGGAGGAACATGAAGTTCATGAAGTCTTCCGACCTGTCAACCGGGTGTGCAGCGTGGAAACAGGCCCTTCGGCTCAATGCCCACACTGGCCAACATGTCCTAGCTACACTGGTTCCACCTGTCCACATTAAGCTCATAAATCTCCAAACCTGTCCTATCCATGTACCTGTTAACTGTTTCTTAAACATTGGGATAGTCCCTGCCTCCCGTGGCTGCCTGTTCTATACACCCACCACCCTTTGTGTGGAAAAGTTACCCCTCAGATTCCTATTAAATCTTTTCCCCTTCACCTTAAATCTATGTCCTCTGATCCTCGATTCATCTACTCTGTGCAAGAGACTCTGTGCATCTACCCGATCTATTTCTCTAGTGATTTTAATTTCTCTATAAGATCACCCCTCATCCTCCAGCGCTCCAAGGAATAGCGCCTAACCTATTCAACCTCTGTCTATAGCTCAGACCCTCTAGTCCTGGCAACATCCTCGTAAATCTTCTCTGTACCCTTTCCAGCTCAACAACATATTTCCTATGCTGCCCATAACTGAACACATTACACTAAATGTGGCCTTACCAACATCTTATAGTATAGCAAGTTATACAACTGCAACATAACCTTCCAACTGCTATACTCAATACACTAACTGATGAATGGAATTGTGCCAAAAGCCTTTTTTACTACCCTGTCTGTTATGTTCAAATGAAATGAAGCAATTGCCTGACTTTGACATGGGGTAGCTTTAATAGGTTTATAACAAATGAAAGGTTTACCAGAGAAGCATGGCCTGTAATTTCAATGAAAGTAGCAATGTGAAGTCATATATTACTCGAGTTAAGTAATACAGTGCCCTCCATAATGTTTGGGACAAAGACCCATCATTTATTTATTTGCCTCTGTACTCCACAATTTGAGATTTGTAATAGAAAAAAATCACATGTGGTTAAAGTGCACATTTTTTAATATTTTGGTTTCGCCATGTAGAAATTACAGCAATGTTTATATTGCTGCTGAAGGTACTGGCTCACTTAGCATTATAGATGCTTCAAATGCTGATGATAGTAGCAGAATGAATTCTAAAGTGTATAGACACATCTTATCTGCTCAAGTTCAAAGAAATGCCTCAAAACTTATAGGCCGGTGGCTCATTCTACAGCAAGACAATGATCCCAAATATACTGTTAAAGCAACAACGGCGTTGCTAAAAAATGGTCAATTCTTGAGTCGCCGTCAATCACCCGATCTGAACCCAATTGAGCATGCCTTTTATATTTTTTTCACACAGAGAGTGGTGAATCTCTGGAATTCTCTGCCACAGAAGGTAGTTGAGGCCAGTTCATTGGCTATATTTAAGAGGGAGTTAGATGTGGCCCTTGTGGCTAAAGGGATCAGGGGGTATGGAGAGAAGGCAGGTATGGGATACTGAGTTGGATGATCAGCCATGATCATATTGAATGGCGGTGCAGGCTCGAAGGGCCGAATGGCCTACTCCTGCACCTAATTTCTATGTTTCTATATGCTGAAGAGAAAATTGAAGGGGGTTAGCCCCCAAAACAAGCAAAAGTTAAAGATGGCTGTCAATGCCGACCTGGCAGAGCATCACCAGAGAAGACACCCAGCAACGGGTGATGTCCATGAATCGCAGACCTCAAGCAGTCATTTGCATGCAAAGGATCTGCAACAAAATACTAAACATGACTACTTTCATTTACATGACATTGGTGTGTCCCAAACATTTTGGTGCCCTGAAATGCAGGGACTATGTATAAACACTGCTGTCATTTCTACATGGTGAAACTAAAATGTATAAAAATCGCCTTTATTAAAATCTGACATCACAAATTGTGGAGTACAAAGGCAAATAAATAAATGATGGGCCTTTGTCACAAACATAATGGAGGGCACTGTATATACATTTGCTGTAAAAAAAAGTACACAGTGCTGGAATAACTGAAATAACTCAGTGGGGCAAGCAGCATCTCTGGAGACCATGGATAGGTGACGTATCCGGTTCTTCAGACACTGTACAATTGCTGTAATTGTGCAGTAATTTTTTATTGCCTGCTTATTGTGTAATGAGTGATTTGTTGTCCTTCCATTGTGTCATCTGTGAATCTCTAGTTTTTAGCTGACGGAAATATCATTGACATGTAAATGCAAGTTAAATGTTCAACAAGGTTTTCATTCATCTGAATTTAATTTGAAGTTGCATACTTCACAATTCACAATAGCACCTGGCATCACATTGTCCTTGTATCTTTCAATTTGTCTTTTTTTCCCTTTAGGTTTTATTTAGGTTATTCGTTAGGTTTGTTTTATTAGATTCATAAATTGATATATTTGGAGATTAACTGAGTATGGTAACATAGTCATTGTTTTTAAGATTAACATACAGATGAGATTTAAAGGCAGGATATAACAGGTATGAGATGTACATCATGGTTGTCCACTCTATGCTCACAGGTTGGATCTGACCCGGTTAGCCTTTAATATCTGGATTACCGTGCGTTTCCTCAATTTAAGACTAATTCCTTTCTTCAGACAAATTGTTCTATTAAGCACTTGTGCTCACTAATTGATGGGGTGTTATTTGAATCAGGTAGGCATTATGCTGGAGGTTTCCATTTCTGTGCCTCTGCTGCTGCATATCCTATTATTAATTTACACCAGCATCTCATTGCTCTGCCTCTCTTTGGTCCCCCTGCTTCTCAGAGCAAGGTGACCGATTTTATTTTTTTCTCTTTCTCAGTTTACCTTAATGTTTCAAGCAATGCTTGTTGTCAAATTAAAGCTGGAATGCAGGGGCCTCAATGTTTTGCTGTTTTTGGGGCTGATTCAGTCAATGACATTCATTCATTGGTTGCAACATATTAATCTAGCCCCCTGCCTCAGAGGTTGGACATCCCTGATGTACATAGTACCCAAGCAACATGTTTGGATCAGAGTATAATTACATAGGAGAAGAACTTGAAATTGCTCTTTTGATTTTTCTTTTCTTTTGTGAATTATAATCTGAAAGAGTATTGAACACAAAAAAAACTTCCCAACTAACTTAATTGTTATAACCTTATTTGTGTAAAGCAAGTAACTTCTTAGGTCTACTTGGATCATACAATTTTTGCCTTTATATAATTTTGCTAACTTCTGGATTAGTGACTTGACTCGCGTACCACTGCATTGATATGGATGCAGAGCCAAGAAGAGAGGCAAGAACCTTTCCAACTGTCCCTGCAAATAAACTTGCAGACTCCATTTATTTAACAGAAAATATTTAGGGTACTTTTTAATGTTTTATTTATCTAATTAAGGGAAATGTGTTGAATTTTCTGCATACGCTTTGGGATTGTTAGTTGCTTCTGACAGTGAATAGTTAATGATTTATGATACAGTTAGTAGAGATTTTTTGATTCCTTTGGATTAAATAAGTCTAACTTTGAATGCTTTGCTGTTGTTTTTGCACTCTTTCTCACCTCCAGGAAGAGAGCCCCCTGAGTCTGTCTAGCCC
Source organism: Leucoraja erinaceus (assembly GCF_028641065.1). Lineage (NCBI taxonomy): Eukaryota > Metazoa > Chordata > Chondrichthyes > Rajiformes > Rajidae > Leucoraja > Leucoraja erinaceus. Next base: position 97,074,591 of record NC_073379.1, on the reverse strand, counting down.
AGAGTGTAGTGGTACCTGGATGCATTACACTAGTGGTGTGGTTGCTGGGCGTCGAAGACGCAGATCAGGGGACCAAATCACTTCTTCCCCAGTCTCCCCCAAATCATTGGCTTTCACATCAAGTATTTTTGGCTCATGGCAACAGGTTTTTCAATTTTCCTTCATTTTTATGAAATTCACCATTTTCACTGTTCAAACATTCATCGTAATTCCTCAGGTCTGTCTTAAAAGTCCCTCGTATTAATTTTAACATTGACTCATAATTAACAAAATAGTTTAAATTGATGAAGTAAATGGAAACAGTTGACATGAATTGTTATCATTTATATTCAAACAACCTTAGATTAAATTAATACTGGAAAAAACACTTTTATTTGTAAAATACTACGAGATTTTTGATTATGTTTTGCTGCTTAATTGCTTATCCATGCAAGAAACTTATGTTTGCTGCTCTTGCATTTCTTTCTGCTATTCTTTATAGGTCTATTCTCTTTTAACTAGAATGTTGCAGTACCAATTTTATTGATAATTAGACTTCTTAAAACATTTGTAGCTGAAAATGTTGTACCAGAGACCAACAAAAATTAAAATGAGATATAGAACAGTTAGTGTGTAAACCAACCATTCTAAACAATTCCATGTTTTTCCCTTTTGGTGTGACCATAAAATGACCCTGTAAATCAGATTACTCCAATGTCCAAGTTAGCTATAGCATTGTAGGTAAACATTTTCAAAATAATTTCACTTAAATGGCTTGATTTAGTATAAATCTATTTGAAGAACGTTTGTTTTGAAACTGAAACAGGCTTAGCTCAAAAACATTTTAGTCAGGATAGTTTTTATATCAAGAAGCAAAAAAAATCTAATATTGTTTGTCTATCTTAAAAAAACTTGTTATAAGGAAGGGTGCAGTGGGATAATTAATCTTGTTCCTTCCATGATTTTACCATGAACCTTATCCGACATAATTAAGTTCCTAATTATATGTTTTTGTGTTTATTTCCTATTTTACAAGGAAAAGGTAAAACCAGAAAAACACAATTAACTTAAAAGATGCAAAGTCAAAGAAGTTATAATCTTCAAACAGAAACATGAGACTGCAAATGCTGGAATCTTAAGCAAAGAACAAACTGCTGAAGGAACTCGGCAGATCATCAGTCTGATGAAAGGTCCCGACCAAAAACATCATCTGTCTATTGAGTTTGAGTTATCTCCTGCCAGAGGTGCTGGCTGACACATTGAATTCTTCCAGCACTTGTTTTTGTACAAGATTCCAGCATCTGCAGTTCCTTGTGTCACCATGATGTTTAAACAGTTGCCATTTGACCAATATCCAGCAGCTCAGGAGCCATTATATCCCTCTTGACACTCTTGTTATTTTAAAATATTTTTTAAACCACAAATAGCTTTAGGTTTTCTCCTCTATAAATTTGTTTTATATTCAGAATCCAAATTATAATCTACTTTCATCTAAATCACTTATTCCTCTGCATTTTAAAACTTATTTCAGGACCTCGCATTGGTATAAACATGCAGATAGCTCTGCTAAAATGTGTACTTACATAACGCTAATTGGAAATAACACAGCTGATGGATTAGGGATTTGACTACTATGGTATATGCATATACTTAACACGGGCCACCTGCATTCAATTTAATATTTTTTTTACTTTTTATACTATTTTAATTTTTTTAATTTCCCCCCATATTTTGAATTGGTTGGTTTTTATTGGTCTCCGGATCATTTTATGCAATTAATGCTCTGGTATATTAGTGGTTGTGATCTGAATTGGTAATCTTTGCTATTTTATTTAACAATGCACCACTGTAGATTATAAATCTGATAGTAATGAGATCCTCGTGTAATATTCAGGAACAGGAATATGCTTCAACTTGTGTTATTACTATTCTGGAAGATCTTAATCTCTTAAAATTTCAAATTGGAGGTGCTGCTTAGGAACTTTCTAATCTTTTATTGTTTAATACCAACCTACATGGACTAATTTGCAGTGAACCACATTTCTCATTGATTTCTCTCTAATGTAGTAATGTCCAAAGTAATCCTAGGGTAACCTCACAGTGCCCCAAAAATATGAGTTTCTTAAGCTTTAGTCACTGTATCACAACATTATGTTAAGATATTTGCAGCGAATGCCGGAAGCACTGGTATGCAGGTCAGGCAGCATCTGTGAGAGAGTTCATATTTTTGGCTGAAGATCATTTTAAGGGACTTCAACTTGATATGGTAACCGTTTCTCTTTACACATATGCTGCCTGCCCTGCTAAGTGCTTCCAAAATGGTCTGTTTTTATTTCTGACAGTGTATTTAAATTTTTTATTTTCATTGAATGGTTAGTAATCATCCTGAGGCCTGCTTCCAGATTTGAAAATAAACCATGTTTTCAAGTACAAATATATATTTTTCTAATGTAAGTTATAACATATTTGCCATACTAAAATCCCAAGCTATCTACTGTAAAATCTCTTTTCATTGCCCTGGTAATAATTATATATTGATATATAGATCATGGTAGATATTGGCAACCAGCATTCTTCCGGTTAAATCAAGCTACATAAATTGTTTTTATGGAAATAAATTATGCAGCTGTCAGAAGAATGAAAGATGTTTATGTCGGGGCCCAAAATTAAAATGCAACTTAAATGAAAAGAGGTACTGCAACGTAAGACACTAATGAGGAATGTGCAACGTATACAGAACTCTTATATATCCACTGCATGGAGTAAAAATCTGTTCTCTCAAACACACTTGTCTGTGCTTTGTTTTCTCTTTACTGCGACTGGTGTTGTTTTGTTAACTGATGAAGCAATGGAGCAATATCTCTATGCTGTTGTAAATTGATATTTTCCCCATATGTTTATTTTACTTCTTCGATAATTCCACATTTCCTACGTCATCCCATTGCAAGGACATTATAGGTGGAATGGACTCATTTCAGGCTAAAGGACTTTGCATGATCTATCATTATCTTCACCCATACATTTCCACTAACATTTTTCATGCAGCTTATTAACATTAATTGTCTTAAGCAGATTTTAGTGTAAAACTGTTTTCTGTTCTTACTGCTTATTTGTTCATGTTTAAAATGCTGTTCACTATTTCTTTCCAGGTGCTTCCAGAAACCAGTACTATTATGCGAGGTGGAAGATCCTATTCAGAACAGAAATACAGTGGGCTTGGTAAGTGCTAAGAGTGCAAAGACTGGGAAATAATTTATTATGTCTCCACTTCCAATTATTTTGAAGCAAAATGATTAGTATTTAGAAATAAATTAATCTTGGTAGCTATCAGAAGGACTTGTAGGCAGTAAAGGAGAAAATAAAGGCAATTTATTTCTTGTGTTATGGCTTTTGTTGGTTTACTGTGAAAATTAAGAAAAGTCATGCACAAATTATAAATGCAGAATGAAAGTGTTTCTGAAGTTTCAGAGATATAAAAGATGTTGGTGAATTTTAAAACTGTCATTTGAAAGACTGCTGTCATGTGAGTAATTGCACCATTCTGACGATTTTGAAGTCACTTGCATAAAGCATGGGTTTGCAACAAAAGCCTTGGCTTGCATAGCTTGTAACTTGCTATGAGATTTGCTTTTTGTTGCTTTCGTACAGATGCAGTAATTAAAATAATCTAATATTTTTACATTTGGAAAGCAATTTATTTTTGAAGAGGAGTAGTTTATTAAATGGCTGTGCATAGTTTAAGAATAAAATGCAGCATAAATCTAGCCTGCATTTCAGAATATGCTATAGTGTGGAAAATGTAAGCGTTAATGTACAGAGAACAAACTATTTGAGTTTCCAGCTTTGGACTCCCACAGCAAAGTTTTTTGAAAATTTTGTATAAGTAACTGCATTTTCTCCCTCAAATGTGAATGGAATATAGGCCCAATATTTTTGTAAACACATCTTACATTCTAAGGATACTTGCAAATTATTATATACAAAATATAGATGGTTGACGATGAATCTGATGGATAATACATGGTGATGTCTCAACATTTATTTATAGCCGCATATAATGGAAAGGAGAAAGATATATCATGCAAAGGTGTCTTGGGCGATTAAGTTATTTTTAGGCCCATTTAAACATTGAAACCATTTGTAACGGTGCGGTATCTGATGGTGAAGCTTCAACTGTCTTAGTTGTGTACCGTAAAAACCTATGCATTTCCAATGGTTGATGTATTGCCATTCTAATAAGAGATAATGATCTTGTCATAATTCTAAGGCATGCTGCATGATTCCCTCCTTTGGAACAAAGAACACCTGGTTTGTGTGTGTTTTCTCTGACTCCTATTAGGGTCTCACTGTGCAGGCCTGTTTAGAACTACTGTGCTGGGGGGTTCCTCGAGTGCACCTAACCTACAGGATTATGCTCGTGCGCATCGTAAAAAGCTGACATCATCTGGCTGCTTTGATGGTATGTGCACACACCAACACAGCAAAAATCTGTAACCATTTCTTTGGAAAAATCAATTCTGTGATGACAGTAGCAGAATCCTATTTCTCCCTTTCCAAAACCTGAGGCTGTGGACAAGCAGCTTGTTCGCATGCATATACCATAATGGAGTTGTCTATTTACACTTCAGACATAGTCGTTACACAACAATTTTGCATTTAAACTAGATTTCAAATCGATGCACTTTAGCTTTAAAACATTCCCATTTTTTAAAATCACTAATCAGTCAACATTTTTGGACATTTTGCACAAATAACAATGGACCATATATAAAACTTGGTGGTATATATAATTTGTAACTTGTTTAAAAAGAATTTGACTGCAATGCTTAGTTACTGAATAATGTTCACTAAAAGGTTACAGGCCATTAATTCATAAAATCCAGTGGTGTAAAACTTGATTAATTCCTTGTAAATAAATGCATTTGCTGGCCTTTCAAATAATGCAGAATGCATGATCAATTAATGTGGTGGTGTTTGAAGCACAACTGTATTTTGGACAGAGCTTCTAAGAGCTGATGGGTGGAGAAATGGCAAATTATCTCCACATGTGAACTAATCCAGTCTTGCATTTTGCTGAAACATGCGTTTAATACTTGATGGTAGTCAAAGGATCTATAACAGCTGACTGTCTTGCATTGAGTTACTTTTTCCCTCTAAACAGTCCTGCATGCAGCCTAACAATCCTTTTTTTTGGGAGGGAGGGAACCCGCTTCTGCTAGTTGTTATAAATTTCAGGTACCTGTTTTTCTCTCTCTTAGACGCCACATGCAGTTCTGCTGTAAAAAGATTTTCTATCTCATTTGCTCGACACCCAACCAATGGTATGTTTGCTTTTTATCCCCTCTCCAGCAAAGTTTATCCTTTGCTTCAACCCCTTTTATTTGTAATGTTGGATGCAAACTTTTACCATTCACCTTCTTTATCCTCCCATTAGGCACATCTTGGAAATGTGTTGCATGGGACTGCAGAATTATTTTGTTTTTCTTTTCTCTTCCCTCAACCTTTTATTTTTCTCATTAAATTGCATCATCATTTCTAGTTGTTTCCGTGTTATATGTGGAAGTCGTTCTTGTTCTGTGCACTATGTTAGGGTACACAGGGTTTATATTAAATTATGGAAACAAAATATTGTATAAATGTTATTAATAGTGTATTCATAATTGCTTATTTCACATATAAATTAATAGCTGTTTTAAATTCTGTCTTAAATGACACATGATGGAGATGAAAACGATAAATTGAAAAGTTTCACACATGAAGATTTTCCAAAATATACATAACGATTTTCAACTATTTTACATCTTCAGCCTCCCCGTACTTATGTTAAAAATCTATATTCAGCTGTGAATTAGTAAACAAACTAAGTATTCGAACATGAGAAAGATGAGAATGAGAAAAGGTTTATTGATCCTTGTAGCTGCTGCTTTGACAATGCATGTATGATTACCTCAGCCATGACATTTTGTCACCCCACAGTTCTTGATAATTTTCTTTATTAGACCTAATGTTTCTTCAACATATTAATCTTCCAGTTGCTCTTAATCAATTTTTCCATTGAGCATACAGTAGTGATATAACCTGTTGAGGGTTCTTTGGATTTACAAATATAGAACAACCACTACTGTTTTAAAAGAAACAAAAGTGCTGGGGAACTCTACAAGATCAGGCAACATCTGTGGAGGGAAATGGACAGATATTTTGGGTTGAGACTCTTCTTCAGACTGATCGAGAAGGTTTGTAAAGAGAGATAGGGGTGGGGAAAAGCATGGGAAGTGATGGGTGGGTACGAGGGGGGAGGGATTAGAAGTTTAGAGATAGTGACCAGAGCTAGAGGTGGAATGGAGCCAAAAGGGTGTCAGACAAGGAAGGGAAGGAGGAGTGAAATATAGTCAGTGGGAGGGATATGGGTGGGAAAGGCAAGGGGAGGGATAAAAGAAAGATGGGGTACTCCATGGAGGGAGGGGTGAAGGATAAGTGGAAGGAGGAGGGGAAATGAAAGTAAGGGAGGATGGTAGGAGAAAGATATGCGCAGTAGTGCAAAAGTGGGTGGTAATGAGAAAAGGGATTAGGGAGAGTTTACTTAAACGTGGAGAATTCACCATTCAAGCAGATTATGAAGTGCTGTTCTTCCAGTTTATGGTGGCCTCGTTCTGGCCATGGAGGAAGCCAAGGACAGAAAGGTCAGAATGTGAAGGTAAGTTAAAATGACTAGAAACTGGGAGCACCTGCAGACTATAGCAGACAGCGCACTTGTTCATCATAATGGTCATCTAGTCTACTATTGGCCTCGCCGCATGATGAGGAGGCCGCATCAGGAACAGTAAATGCAATGGACAAGGTTGGAAGAGATGCAAGTGGACCTGGCATGAACATTGAATTCTCTAATTTAAAGTAAACCTCCCAATACATAGACGTCATCTGTTCATGTTCTTCCACAGATACTGCATGACTCATTGAATTTCTCTAGCACTTTGGTTTTTGCTCAAGATTCCGGCATTTGCAGAATTCCGTGCCTCCATTTTACAATTTTTATTGGTGCTCAAATTTCTAGAAAATGTAGATAATATTTGATCACTTGCATATCTACAACAAATTTTAAAGATTTATTGCATAATACCCAACAAGAAAATTAATTCCCAGTAAAATAAATTGACAAAATGCATAAATAGATGTGACATCAATAGTTTATCCTCTGCTTTACCGAGTTAGAAGGATTATTGTGACCTTTCTGAACATTCTCACCATGATTTAAAAAGTACTATATATATATACTTTTGAGTTTCAAACCCTTTTTTAGGTGTGAAAATGAACTGAATGAACTTTAACTGTTACATGGTAATACTTAATCTCAAACATGTTCGTGCAAATGGAGCAGTCTGGAATTTTGCAGTTTGATCAAAGTTCTACTCTTTGCATTATATCTTTGTCGTCATCCATATCACGTATAAAAGCGTTTATCACTTCTATACTGATCTCAAAGACCTGCCTTCACCCCCTTTGTTTTATTTATGCATTTCCATTGAGTGATTTATGCATTTCCATTCCATCATCCAAAAAGCAGTGTTATGGGCCTATCCCACTTAGGCGACTTTTTAGGCGACTGCAGGAGACTATGTAGTCGCCACATGGTTGCCAAATGTTCACGGGTGGTTGCCGGGGAGTCGCTTTCATGGTCGTGAGGAGTTCCCACATTTTGGGAGCTAGTCGTGGCCTCATTATGGTCGGGGCGAATTTTTCAACATGTTGAAAGTTTGGCGGTGACTAGAATAAAGCCGCCATGGAGAGTAGCAAGAATTCTCCTGCCGTAGGCGGGTTGCCAAGAGGTTCAGATTCAGATTCAACTTCAATTGTTATTGTAAGTGTACAGTACAGAGACAACGAAATGCAGTTAGCATCTCCCTGGAAGAGCGACATAGAATATGATTTCAATAAATAACGAAATAAATAAATAGGTCTTAGGTTCTTGTAGGTTGTAGACGGTGCTGACCAGTGAATTTCATTGGCTCATTGGGAAAATAAAACGTAAGCACTAGATTTCAGAACCAAGGATAGAATAGAATAGTTTCTTTATTGTCATTGTAACATGAACCATGTACAACGAAATTTAAAATGTCAGCCAGTCAGTGCAGCATTCAAACATTTCTAAAAGCTAACGATACATACAATTTAAAATATTAAAGATAAACAACTAAATAAATATCACGAACAAAGCACGCATACACACCCAACCCTCCATCCTTCTGTCGACTGACCAGTAATTAACTGACCAGTAATGTTAATGTCCGCTGAGCTTCACAGCCGTGTATCTCTGGCTTGTTAAAAGTTGTCTCCACTCCTTCTCTCCCCTTCTCCTCCCCTCTTATATAGGACTTACTGTACACTGTGCTTTTTAGCTTCTTAATTACAGCGCCAACCTTCCCGTTCATCGCGGTGTGTGTCTGTATCACATTGGCTTTGCACCGTGTGAATTTCACTCAGGCAGCTCTCCCCCCACTTGCCCTGTCCCCTGTCTGCATAACGGGCTGGTGAAGGAAGCTATAGGTTTGTGTGTGTGTGTGTGTTCCACTCTGACAGTCACCGTTCCAGATTTTCAGGTGACTGCAGGAAACTTGGCAGTCACCTGAAAAATCACCTAAATGGGACAGGCCCATTAGTCTCCACATGTATCCTAGCACATAATTAGCTTTAACTCTTCCGCTGATCCTTTCACAGTTTCTAGATTATTAAATTGCTGGCTGAATTTTCTTAAAGAAATAAACATTTTCTTTCAGTTATAGTTGGGAAGTCTAACAACATCGTCTTAGGTCACTTTCACCAATTCCTTTCTCTAATCTTCAACTCCATCTCTATTCTGTCATGTACTATATAGTAGTCATGCTAATTAATCCATGCTTTTTTCAAAATATATCCTTTTTATATCTCTAATGGCCTCCTATCCTTACCTATGTGATATAGTCCAATCCCACACTCATTATATGTAACTGTATATGTACTGACTCCAGTGATTATGTTCTCTGGAGCAATCTTTATTTTTAATAATTACATCAATTGCAGATATGGCTTTGATTGCAATGGGTCTATATCTGGAAAACTCATTCCTGTCTAGTGTTTGAATTATGTGACATGTTAAAACGGTTTTAACATGTCAAATAATTCTTATCTACGATATTTTAACCAGTGTAGCTCATTGTCAAATTTGATACGCTATCATGCCTAGAAACAATCGACTCAGATAAACGTGCCGTATAAAGGCAAGTATCTTTTGTATATTTGGTAATCATCACATCTCAAATTCAAACAGATATTTCACAATAAGAGGAAGAATGTGGTCATGTGGAACTAATTTCTCTCTCTTGGTGCACTTCCACAAAAAAAGAAAGTAACCATTCATATTCTGTATTTAAATTTTCACCTTCTTCTCATAGATTCTGATGGTGAAACCCAAAATTGGTGATTAACAGACGAGTTTCCATTTGAACATAAATAGCATTAGTAAGCCTCTTGAAAAATTAAGGTCAAACGTTATGTGTATTGGGCATACTAATCTGCTTTGAACGGCATTTAAGAGTGCGATTTGAAGTTGAAAACTTGGCACTTTTGCTTCTTAGTCAGAAGGCCATGACATAAAGTCCCAATATAGAGATTTAAATGTATAATCCATTGCTTCAGATAAGTTCATTAAAAACAAATCTAAATCCTCAGGTGAACATAAATGGTCAAGTTCCATAGTTTCAAGAAAGATCAATGAAGTTGTCCCCAGAGTGCTTGCCAAATTTATCATTTGACAAACATCTCCAAAACATTCAGGTCACCTTGTGGAAATTTGTTGTGCGTTGGCTGTTGCGTTTCCTGCATTGCAACTATGACCATGCTTCAAAAGCATTTTATTGGCTCTGAGTGCTTTGTGATGTCCTGAGTTTGTAAAGGGCATTAGTATTTTTTCCTATAGTTAAACTATATATCCAATGATTTGATCAATGAAACCCTATGCACCCAAACTGCCACATTTTGTACTTCTCTCTCTCTCTGAGTGATAGCCAGTTACTGAGTTAGCAATGTACTAAATGTCATGCTTTATGTAACCTGAACGTAAAGAAAGGAAACTTTGAAGGTATGAGACGGGAATTGGCTAGGATAGACTGGCAAATTATACTTAAAGAGTTGACGGTGGAGATGCAATGGCAAAATTAATCTTCGCATGGATCTTTGCAAGACCGCATCGATTCATCTATCTGACGAAAAAATAAAACGGGGAAGGCGGCTCAACAATGGCTGACGAGGGAAATCAAGGATAGAGATAAATCCAAGGAAAAGGCATATGAATTGGCCAGAGGAACCAGCAAACCGGAGGACTGGGAGAAATTTAGAACTCAA